>NW_027478391.1:2392500-2723910 GCF_051014685.1 Ptiloglossa arizonensis
CGTATAACATATAACGTATAACGTGTAACGTATAACGTGTAACGTATAACGTGTAACGTATAACGTATAACGTATAACGTATAACGTATAACGTGTAACGTATAACGTATAACGTATTCCGTATAACGTATAACGTGTAACATATAACGTATAACGTATAACGTATAACTTATAACGTATAACGTATAACGTTTAACGTATAACGTATAACGTATAACGTATAACGTATAACGTATAACGTATAACGTGTAACGTATAACGTATTACGTGTGACGTATAACGTATAACGTGTTACGTGTAACGTATAACGTATAAAGTATTATATAACGTATAACGTATAACGTATAACGTATAACGTATAACGTATAACGTATAACGTATAACGTATAACGTGTGACGTATAACGTGTAACGTGTAACGTAAAACGTGTAACGTATAACGTATAACGCACAACGTATAACGTGCAACGCATAACGAAGAACGTATAACGAATAACGTAAATGGTATAACGTATTACATATTACGTATAACGTATAACATATAACGTATAACGTGTAACGTATAACGTGTAACGTATAACGTATAACATATAACGTATAACGTGTAACGTATAACGTGTAACGTATAACGTGTAACGTATAACGTATAACGTATAACGTATAACGTATAACGTGTAACGTATAACGTATAACGTATTCCGTATAACGTATAACGTGTAACATATAACGTATAACGTATAACGTATAACTTATAACGTATAACGTATAACGTTTAACGTATAACGTATAACGTATAACGTATAACGTATAACGTATAACGTATAACGTGTAACGTATAACGTATTACGTGTGACGTATAACGTATAACGTGTTACGTGTAACGTATAACGTATAAAGTATTATATAACGTATAACGTATAACGTATAACGTATAACGTATAACGTATAACGTATAACGTATAACGTTTAACGTATAACGTAATACGTATAACGTATAACGTAATACGTATAACGTATAACGTATAACGTATAACGTATAACGTATTACGTATAACGTATAACGTATAACGTATAACGTATAACGTATATCGTATAACGTATAACGTATAACGTATAACGTGTAATATATAACGTATAACGTATAACGTATAACTAATAACGTATAACGTATAACGTTTAACGTATAACGTATAACGTATAACGTATAACGTATAACGTATAACGTATAACGTATAACGTATAACGTATAACGTAATACGTATAACCTATAACGTATAACGTATTCCGTATAACGTATAACGTATAACGTATAACGTATAACGAATAACGTATAACGTATAACGTATAACGTATAACGTATAACGTGTAACGTATAACGTGTCACGTATAACGTGTAACGTATAACGTGTAACGTATAACGTGTAACGTATAACGTGTAACGTATAACGTGTAACGTATCACGTATAACGTGTAACGTATAACGCACAACGTATAACGTACAACGCATAACGAAGAACGTATAACGAATAACGTAAATGGTATAACGTATTACATATTACGTATAACGTATAACATATAACGTATAACGTGTAACGTATAACGTATATCGTATAACGTATAACGTATAACGTATAACGTGTAATATATAACGTATAACGTATAACGTATAACTAATAACGTACAACGTATAACGTTTAACGTATAACGTATAACGTATAACGTATAACGTATAACGTATAACGTATAACGTGTAACGTATAACGTATAACGTGTGACGTATAACGTGTAACGTATAACGTATGACGTATAACGTATAACGTATAACGTATAACGTATAACGTATAACGTGTAACGAATAACGTATTACGTGTGACGTATAACGTATAACGTGTAACGTGTAACGTATAACGTATAAAGTATTATATAACGTATAACGTATAACGTATAACGTATAACGTATAACGTATAACGTATAACGTATAACGTATAACGTATAACGTATAACGTATAACGTATGACGTATAACGTATAACGTGTGACGTATAACGTATAACGTGTAACGTATAACGTGTAACGTATAACGTGTAACGTATAACGTGTAACGTATCACGTATAACGTGTAACGTATAACGCACAACGTATAACGTATAACGTATAACGTATAACGTATAACGTATAACGTATAACGTATAACGTGTAACGTATAACGTGTAACGTATCACGTATAACGTGTAACGTATAACGCACAACGTATAACGTATAACGTATAACGTATAACGTATAACGTATAACGTATAACGTATAACGTATAACGTATAACGTATAACGTATAACGTATAACGTATTACGTATAACGTACAACGTATAACGTATTACGTACAACGTATAACGTATAACGTATAACGTGTGACGTACAACGTATAACGTGTAACGTATAACGTATAACGTGTAACGTATAACGTATAACGTGTGACGTATAACGTACAACGTATAACGTATTACGTACAACGTATAACGTATAACGTATAACGTGTGACGTACAACGTATAACGTGTAACGTATAACGTATAACGTGTAACGTATAACGTATAACGTGTGACGTATAACGTGTAACGTATAACGTATGACGTATAACGTATAACGTATAACGTATTCCGTATAACGTATAACGTATAACGTATAACGTATAACGAATAGCGTATAACGTATAACGTATAACGTATAACGTATAACGTATAACGTGTAACGTATAAAGTGTAACGTATAACGTGTAACGTATAACGTGTAACGCCTAACCTGTAACGTATAACGTGTAACGTATCACGTATAACGTATAACGTATAACGCACAACGTATAACGTACAACGCATAACGAAGAACGTATAACGAATAACGTAAATGGTATAGCGTATTACATATTACGTATAACGTATAACATATAACGTATAACGTGTAACGTATAACGTATAACGTGTGACGTATAACGTATAACGTGTAACGTATAACGTATAACGTATAACGTATAACGTATAACGTATAACGTATAACGTATAACGTGTAACGTATAACGTATAACGTGTAACGTATAACGTATAACGTATAACGTATAACGTATAACGTATAACGTATAACGTATTACGTACAACGTATGACGTATAACGTATAACGTGTGACGTATAACGTATAACGTGTAACGTATAACGTATAACGTATAACGTATAACGTAATACGTATAACGTATAACGTAATACGTATAACGTATAACGTATAACGTATAACGTA
This sequence comes from Ptiloglossa arizonensis, assembly GCF_051014685.1. NCBI lineage: Eukaryota > Metazoa > Arthropoda > Insecta > Hymenoptera > Colletidae > Ptiloglossa > Ptiloglossa arizonensis. The sequence goes on from NW_027478391.1 coordinate 2,395,782, forward strand.
TAACGTATAACGTATTACGTATAACGTATAACGTATAACGTATAACGTATAACGTATATCGTATAACGTATAACGTATAACGTATAACGTATAACGTATAACGTCTAACGTATAACGTATAACGTGTGACGTATAACGTGTAACGTGTAACGTATAACGTGTAACGTATAACGTATAACGTATAACGTATAACGTATAACGTATAACGTATAACGTATAACGTATAACGTATAACGTATAACGTATAACGTATAACGTATAACGTATTACGTATAACGTATAACGTATAACGTATAACGTATAACGTATAACGTATAACGTATAAAGTATAACGTATAACGTGTAACGTATAACGTATAACGTATAACGTATAACTTATAACGTATAACGTATAACGTTTAACGTATAACGTATAACGTATAACGTATAACATATAACGTATAACGTGTAACGTATAACGTATAACGTGTGACGTATAACGTGTAACGTATAACGTATGACGTATAACCTATAACGTATAACGTATTCCGTATAACGTATAACGTATAACGTATAACGTATAACGAATAACGTATAACGTATAACGTATAACGTTTAACGTATAACGTGTAACGTATAACGTGTCACGTATAACGTGTAACGTATAACGTGTAACGTATAACGTGTAACGTATAACGTGTAACGTATAACGTGTAACGTATAACGTGTAACGTATCACGTATAACGTGTAACGTATAACGCACAACGTATAACGTACAACGCATAACGAAGAACGTATAACGAATAACGTAAATGGTATAACGTATTACATATTACGTATAACGTATAACGTATTACGTATAACGTATAACGTATAACGTATAACGTATAACGTATAACGTATAACGTGTAACGTATAACGTATATCGTATAACGTATAACGTATAACGTATAACGTGTAATATATAACGTATAACGTATAACGTATAACTAATAACGTATAACGTATAACGTTTAACGTATAACGTATAACGTATAACGTATAACGTATAACGTATAACGTATAACGTGTAACGTATAACGTATAACGTGTGACGTATAACGTGTAACGTATAACGTATGACGTATAACGTATAACGTATAACGTATAACGTATAACGTATAACGTGTAACGTATAACGTATTACGTGTGACGTATAACGTATAACGTGTAACGTGTAACGTATAACGTATAAAGTATTATATAACGTATAACGTATAACGTATAACGTATAACGTATAACGTATAACGTATAACGTATAACGTATAACGTATGACGTATAACGTATAACGTGTGACGTATAACGTATAACGTGTAACGTATAACGTGTAACGTATAACGTGTAACGTATAACGTGTAACGTATCACGTATAACGTGTAACGTATAACGCACAACGTATAACGTATAACGTATAACGTATAACGTATAACGTATAACGTATAACGTATAACGTATAACGTATAACGTATAACGTATAACGTATAACGTATAACGTATAACGTATAACGTATTACGTATAACGTACAACGTATAACGTATTACGTACAACGTATAACGTATAACGTATAACGTGTGACGTACAACGTATAACGTGTAACGTATAACGTATAACGTGTAACGTATAACGTATAACGTGTGACGTATAACGTGTAACGTATAACGTATGACGTATAACGTATAACGTATAACGTATTCCGTATAACGTATAACGTATAACGTATAACGTATAACGAATAGCGTATAACGTATAACGTATAACGTATAACGTATAACGTATAACGTGTAACGTATAAAGTGTAACGTATAACGTGTAACGTATAACGTGTAACGCCTAACCTGTAACGTATAACGTGTAACGTATCACGTATAACGTATAACGTATAACGCACAACGTATAACGTACAACGCATAACGAAGAACGTATAACGAATAACGTAAATGGTATAGCGTATTACATATTACGTATAACGTATAACATATAACGTATAACGTGTAACGTATAACGTATAACGTGTGACGTATAACGTATAACGTGTAACGTATAACGTATAACGTATAACGTATAACGTATAACGTATAACGTATAACGTATATCGTATAACGTATAACGTATAACGTATAACGTATAACGTATCACGTATAACGTATAACGTATAACGTATAACGAATAACGTAAATCGTATAACGTATTACATATTACGTGTAACGTATAACATATAACGTATAACGTATAACGTATAACGTATAACGTATAACGTATAACGTATAACGTATAACGTATAACGTATAACGTATAACGTATAACGTGTAACGTATAACGTATAACGTATAACGTATAACTTATAACGGATAACGTATAACGTATAACGTATAACGTATAACGTATAACGTATAACGTATAACGTATAACGTATAACGTATAACGTATAACGTATAACGTGTAACGTATAACGTATAACGTATAACGTATAACGTATAACGTATAACGTATAACGTATATCGTATAACGTATAACGTATAACGTATAACGTATAACGTATAACGTATAACGTATAACGTATAACGTATAACGTATAACGTATAACGTATAACGTATAACGTATAACGTGTAACATATAACGTATAACGTATAACGTATAACTTATAACGTATAACGTATAACGTTTAACGTATAACGTATAACGTATAACGTATAACGTATAACGTATAACGTATAACGTGTAACGTATAACGTATTACGTGTGACGTATAACGTATAACGTGTTACGTGTAACGTATAACGTGTAAAGTATTATATAACGTATAACGTATAACGTATAACGTATAACGTATAACGTATAACGTATAACGTATAACGTATAACGTAATACGTATAACGTATAACGTATAACGTATAACGTATAACGTATTACGTATAACGTATAACGTATAACGTATAACGTATAACGTATATCGTATAACGTATAACGTATAACGTATAACGTATAACGTATAACGTCTAACGTATAACGTATAACGTGTGACGTATAACGTGTAACGTGTAACGTATAACGTGTAACGTATAACGTATAACGTATAACGTATAACGTATAACGTATAACGTATAACGTATAACGTATAACGTATAACGTATAACGTATAACGTATTACGTATAACGTATAACGTATAACGTATAACGTATAACGTATAACGTATAACGTATAAAGTATAACGTATAACGTGTAACGTATAACGTATAACGTATAACGTATAACTTATAACGTATAACGTATAACGTTTAACGTATAACGTATAACGTATAACGTATAACATATAACGTATAACGTGTAACGTATAACGTATAACGTGTGACGTATAACGTGTAACGTATAACGTATGACGTATAACCTATAACGTATAACGTATTCCGTATAACGTATAACGTATAACGTATAACGTATAACGAATAACGTATAACGTATAACGTATAACGTATAACGTATAACGTGTAACGTATAACGTGTCACGTATAACGTGTAACGTATAACGTGTAACGTATAACGTGTAACGTATAACGTGTAACGTATAACGTGTAACGTATCACGTATAACGTGTAACGTATAACGCACAACGTATAACGTACAACGCATAACGAAGAACGTATAACGAATAACGTAAATGGTATAACGTATTACATATTACGTATAACGTATAACATATAACGTATAACGTGTAACGTATAACGTATATCGTATAACGTATAACGTATAACGTATAACGTGTAATATATAACGTATAACGTATAACGTATAACTAATAACGTATAACGTATAACGTTTAACGTATAACGTATAACGTATAACGTATAACGTATAACGTATAACGTATAACGTGTAACGTATAACGTATAACGTATAACGTATAACGTATAACGTATAACGTATAACGTATAACTTATAACTTATAACGTATAACGTATAACGTTTAACGTATAACGCATAACGTATAACGTACAACGTGTAACGAAGAACGTATAACGTGTAACGTATAACGTATAACGTCTAACGTATAACGTATAACGTGTGACGTATAACGTGTAACGTGTAACGTATAACGTGTAACGTATAACGTACAACGCACAACGTATAACGTACAACGCATAACGAAGAACGTATAACGAATAACGTAAATGGTATAACGTATTACATATTACGTATAACGTATAACATATAACGTATAACGTGTAACGTATAACGTGTAACGTATAACGTGTAACGTATAACGTGTAACGTATAACGTGTAACGTATAACTTATAACGTATAACGTATAACGTTTAGCGTATAACGTATAACGTATAACGTATAACATATAACGTATAACGTGTAACGTATAACGTATAACGTATGACGTATAACGTATAACGTATAACGTATTCCGTATAACGTATAACGTATAACGTATAACGTATAACGAATAACGTATAACGTATTACGTGTGACGTATAACGTATAACGTGTAACGTGTAACGTATAACGTATAAAGTATTATATAACGTATAACGTGTAAGGTATAACGTATAACGTATAACGTATAACGTATAACGTATAACGTATAACGTATAACGTATAACTTATAACTTATAACGTATAACGTATAACGTTTAACGTATAACGCATAACGTATAACGTACAACGTGTAACGAAGAACGTATAACGTGTAACGTATAACGTATAACGTCTAACGTATAACGTATAACGTGTGACGTATAACGTGTAACGTGTAACGTATAACGTGTAACGTATAACGTATAACGCACAACGTATAACGTACAACGCATAACGAAGAACGTATAACGAATAACGTAAATGGTATAACGTATTACATATTACGTATAACGTATAACATATAACGTATAACGTGTAACGTATAACGTGTAACGTATAACGTGTAACGTATAACGTGTAACGTATAACGTGTAACGTATAACGTGTAACGTATAACTTATAACGTATAACGTATAACGTTTAGCGTATAACGTATAACGTATAACGTATAACATATAACGTATAACGTGTAACGTATAACGTATAACGTATGACGTATAACGTATAACGTATAACGTATTCCGTATAACGTATAACGTATAACGTATAACGTATAACGAATAACGTATAACGTATTACGTGTGACGTATAACGTATAACGTGTAACGTGTAACGTATAACGTATAAAGTATTATATAACGTATAACATATAACGTATAACGTATAACGTATAACGTATAACGTATAACGTATAACGTATAACGTATAACGTATAACGTATAACGTATAACGTATAACGTATAACGTATAACGTATAACGTATAACGTATAACGTATAACGTATAACGTATAACGTATAACGTATAACGTATAACGTATAACGTATAACGTATAACGTATAACGTATAACGTATAACGTCTAACGTATAACGTATAACGTGTGACGTATAACGTGTAACGTGTAACGTAAAACGTGTAACGTATAACATATAACGCACAACGTATAACGTGCAACGCATAACGAAGAACGTATAACGAATAACGTAAATGGTATAACGTATTACATATTACGTATAACGTATAACATATAACGTATAACGTGTAACGTATAACGTGTAACGTATAACGTGTAACGTATAACGTGTAACGTATAACGTGTAACGTATAACGTGTAACGTATAACGTGTAACGTATAACGTGTAACGTATAACGTGTAACGTATAACGTGTAACGTATAACGTGTAACGTATAACGTATAACGTATAACGTATAACGTATAACGTATAACGTATAACGTATAACGTATAACGTATAACGTATAACGTATAACGTATAACGTGTAACGTATAACGTATAACGTGTGATGTATAACGTATAACGTTTAACGTATAACGTATAACGTATAACGTATAACGTATAAGGTATAACGTATAACGTGTAACGTATAACGTATAACGTGTGACGTATAACGTGTAACGTATAACGTATGACGCATAACGTGTATCGTGTAAGCTATGACGCATAACGTATAACGTATAACGTATAACGTATAACGTATAACGTATAACGTGTAACGTATAACGTATAACGTGTAACGTATAACGTATAACGTTTAACGTATAACGTATAACGTATAACGTTTAACGTATAACGTATAACGTATAACGTATAACGTATAAGGTATAACGTATAACGTGTAACGTATAACGTATAACGTATAACGTATAACGTATAACGTATAACGTATAACGTATAACGTGTAACGTATAACGTATAACGTGTAACGTATAACGTATAACGTTTAACGTATAACGTATAACGTATAACGTATAACGTATAACGTATAAGGGATAACGTATAACGTGTAACGTGTAACGTGTAACGTATAACGTGTAACGTATAACGTATAACGTATAACGTATAACGTATAACGTATAATGTATAACGTATAACGTATAACGTATAACGTATAACGTATAACGTATAACGTATAACGTATAACGTGTAACGTATAACGTATAACGTGTAACGTATAACGTATAACGTTTAACGTATAACGTATAACGTATAACGTATAACGTATAAGGTATAACGTATAACGTATAACGTGTAACGTATAACGTATATCGTGTGACGTATAACGTGTAACGTATAACGTATGACGTATAACGTGTATCGTGTAAGCCATGACGTATAACGTATAACGTATATCGTATAACGTATAACGTGTAACGTATAACGTATAACGTGTAACGTATAACGTATAACGTGTAACGTATAACGTATAACGTATAACGTATAACGTATAACGTATAACGTATAACGTATAACGTATAACGTATAACGTATAACGTATAACGTGTAACGTATAACGTATAACGTATAACGTATAACGTGTAACGTATAACGTATAATGTGTGACGTATAACGTGTGACGTATAACGTATAACGTGTAACGTGTAACGTATAACGTGTAACGTATAACGTGTAACGTATAACGTGTAACGTATAACGTGTAACGTATAACGTGTAACGTATCACGTATAACGTATAATGTATAACGCACAACGTATAACGTACAACGCATAACGAAGAACGTATAACGAATAACGTAAATGGTATAACGTATTACATATTACGTATAACGTATAACATATAACGTATAACGTGTAACGTATAACGTGTAACGTATAACGTGTAACGTATAACGTGTAACGTATAACGTGTAACGTATAACGTGTAACGTATAACGTGTAACGTATAACGTGTAACGAATAACGTGTAACGTATAACGTGTAACATATAACGTGTAACGTATAACGTGTAACGTATAACGTGTAACGTATAACGTGTAACGTATAACGTATAACGTATAACGTATAACGTATAACGTATAACGTATAACGTATAACGTATAACGTGTAACGTATAACGTATAACGTGTGACGTATAACGTATAACGTTTAACGTATAACGTATAACGTATAACGTATAACGTATAAGGTATAACGTATAACGTGTAACGTATAACGTATAACGTGTGACGTATAACGTGTAACGTATAACGTATGACGCATAACGTGTATCGTGTAAGCTATGACGTATAACGTATAACGTATAACGTATAACGTATAACGTATAACGTGTAACGTATAACGTATAACGTGTAACGTATAACGTATAACGTTTAACGTATAACGTATAACGTATAACGTTTAACGTATAACGTATAACGTATAACGTATAACGTATAAGGTATAACGTATAACGTGTAACGTATAACGTATAACGTATAACGTATAACGTATAACGTATAACGTATAACGTATAACGTGTAACGTATAACGTATAACGTATAACGTATAACGTATAACGTTTAACGTATAACGTATAACGTATAACGTATAACGTATAACGTATAACGTATAACGTATAACGTATAACGTGTAACGTGTAACGTATAACGTGTAACGTATAACGTATAACGCACAACGTATAACGTACAACGCATAACGAAGAACGTATAACGAATAACGTAAATGGTATAACGTATTACATATTACGTATAACGTATAACATATAACGTATAACGTGTAACGTATAACGTGTAACGTATAACATGTAACGTATAACGTGTAACGTATAACTTATAACGTATAACGTATAACGTTTAACGTATAACGCATAACGTATAACGTACAACGTGTAACGAAGAACGTATAACGTGTAACGTATAACGTATAACGTATAACGTATAACGTATAACGTATAACGTATAACGTATTACGTACAACGTATGACGTATAACGTATAACGTGTGACGTATAACGTATAACGTGTAACGTATAACGTATAACGTATAACGTATAACGTATAACGTATAACGTATAACGTATAACTTATAACTTATAACGTATAACGTATAACGTTTAACGTATAACGCATAACGTATAACGTACAACGTGTAACGAAGAACGTATAACGTGTAACGTATAACGTATAACGTCTAACGTATAACGTATAACGTGTGACGTATAACGTGTAACGTGTAACGTATAACGTGTAACGTATAACGTACAACGCACAACGTATAACGTACAACGCATAACGAAGAACGTATAACGAATAACGTAAATGGTATAACGTATTACATATTACGTATAACGTATAACATATAACGTATAACGTGTAACGTATAACGTGTAACGTATAACGTGTAACGTATAACGTGTAACGTATAACGTGTAACGTATAACTTATAACGTATAACGTATAACGTTTAGCGTATAACGTATAACGTATAACGTATAACATATAACGTATAACGTGTAACGTATAACGTATAACGTATGACGTATAACGTATAACGTATAACGTATTCCGTATAACGTATAACGTATAACGTATAACGTATAACGAATAACGTATAACGTATTACGTGTGACATATAACGTATAACGTGTAACGTGTAACGTATAACGTATAAAGTATTATATAACGTATAACGTGTAAGGTATAACGTATAACGTATAACGTATAACGTATAACGTATAACGTATAACGTATAACGTATAACTTATAACTTATAACGTATAACGTATAACGTTTAACGTATAACGCATAACGTATAACGTACAACGTGTAACGAAGAACGAATAACGTGTAACGTATAACGTATAACGTCTAACGTATAACGTATAACGTGTGACGTATAACGTGTAACGTGTAACGTATAACGTGTAACGTATAACGAATAACGTATAACGTATTACGTGTGACGTATAACGTATAACGTGTAACGTGTAACGTATAACGTATAAAGTATTATATAACGTATAACATATAACGTATAACGTATAACGTATAACGTATAACGTATAACGTATAACGTATAACGTATAACGTATAACGTATAACGTATAACGTATAACGTATAACTTATAACGTATAACGTATAACGTATAACGTATAACGTATAACGTATAACGTATAACGTATAACGTATAACGTATAACGAATAACGTCTAACGTATAACGTATAACGTGTGACGTATAACGTGTAACGTGTAACGTAAAACGTGTAACGTATAACGTATAACGCACAACGTATAACGTGCAACGCATAACGAAGAACGTATAACGAATAACGTAAATGGTATAACGTATTACATATTACGTATAACGTATAACATATAACGTATAACGTGTAACGTATAACGTGTAACGTATAAAGTATAACATATAACGTATAACGTGTAACGTATAACGTGTAACGTATAACGTGTAACGTATAACGTATAACGTATAACGTATAACGTATAACGTGTAACGTATAACGTATAACGTATTCCGTATAACGTATAACGTGTAACATATAACGTATAACGTATAACGTATAACTTATAACGTATAACGTATAACGTTTAACGTATAACGTATAACGTATAACGTATAACGTATAACGTATAACGTATAACGTGTAACGTATAACGTATTACGTGTGACGTATAACGTATAACGTGTTACGTGTAACGTATAACGTATAAAGTATTATATAACGTATAACGTATAACGTATAACGTATAACGTATAACGTATAACGTATAACGTATAACGTATAACGTATAACGTAATACGTATAACGTATAACGTAATACGTATAACGTATAACGTATAACGTATAACGTATAACGTATTACGTATAACGTATAACGTATAACGTATAACGTATAACGTATATCGTATAACGTATAACGTATAACGTATAACGTATAACGTATAACGTCTAACGTATAACGTATAACGTGTGACGTATAACGTGTAACGTGTAACGTATAACGTGTAACGTATAACGTATAACGTATAACGTATAACGTATAACGTATAACGTATAACGTATAACGTATAACGTATAACGTATAACGTATAACGTATAACGTATTACGTATAACGTATAACGTATAACGTATAACGTATAACGTATAACGTATAACGTATAAAGTATAACGTATAACGTGTAACGTATAACGTATAACGTATAACGTATAACTTATAACGTATAACGTATAACGTTTAACGTATAACGTATAACGTATAACGTATAACATATAACGTATAACGTGTAACGTATAACGTATAACGTGTGACGTATAACGTGTAACGTATAACGTATGACGTATAACGTATAACGTATAACGTATAACGTATAACGTATTACGTATAACGTATAACGTATAACGTGTAACGTATAACGTATAACGTATAACGTATAACGTATAACGTATAACGTATAACGTATAACGTATAACGTATAACGTATAACGTATAACGTATAACGTATAACGTATAACGTATAACGTATAACGTATAACGTATAACGTATAACGTATAACGTATAACGTGTAACGTATAACGTATAACGTGTGACGTATAACGTGTAACGTATAACGTATGACGTATAACGTATAACGTATAACGTATAACGTATAACGTATAACGTGTAACGTATAACGTATTACGTGTGACGTATAACGTATAACGTGTAACGTGTAACGTATAACGTATAAAGTATTATATAACGTATAACGTATAACGTATAACGTATAACGTATAACGTATAACGTATAACGTATAACGTATGACGTATAACGTATAACGTGTGACGTATAACGTATAACGTGTAACGTATAACGTGTAACGTATAACGTGTAACGTATAACGTGTAACGTATCACGTATAACGTGTAACGTATAACGCACAACGTATAACGTATAACGTATAACGTATAACGTATAACGTCTAACGTATAACGTATAACGTATAACGTATAACGTATAACGTATAACGTATAACGTATGACGTATAACGTATAACGTATGACGTATAACGTATAACGTATAACGTATAATGTGTGACGTATAACGTGTAACGTGTAACGTATAACGTGTAACGTATAACGTATAACGTATAACGTATAACGTATAACGTATAACGTATAACGTATAACGTATAACGTATAACGTATGACGTATAACGTATAACGTATAACGTATAATGTGTGACGTATAACGTGTGACGTATAACGTATAACGTGTAACGTGTAACGTATAACGTGTAACGTATAACGTGTAACGTATAACGTGTAACGTATAACGTGTAACGTATAACGTGTAACGTATCACGTATAACGTATAATGTATAACGCACAACGTATAACGTACAACGCATAACGAAGAACGTATAACGAATAACGTAAATGGTATAACGTATTACATATTACGTATAACGTATAACATATAACGTATAACGTGTAACGTATAACGTGTAACGTATAACGTGTAACGTATAACGTGTAACGTATAACGTGTAACGTATAACGTGTAACGTATAACGTGTAACGTATCACGTATAACGTATAATGTATAACGCACAACGTATAACGTACAACGCATAACGAAGAACGTATAACGAATAACGTAAATGGTATAACGTATTACATATTACGTATAACGTATAACATATAACGTATAACGTGTAACGTATAACGTGTAACGTATAACGTGTAACGTATAACGTGTAACGTATAACGTGTAACGTATAACGTGTAACGTATAACGTGTAACGTATAACGTGTAACGAATAACGTGTAACGTATAACGTGTAACGTATAACGTGTCACGTATAACGTGTAACGTATAACGTGTAACGTATAACGTGTAACGTATAACGTGTAACGTATAACGTGTAACGTATAACGTGTAACGTATCACGTATAACGTGTAACGTATAACGCACAACGTATAACGTACAACGCATAACGAAGAACGTATAACGAATAACGTAAATGGTATAACGTATTACATATTACGTATAACGTATAACATATAACGTATAACGTGTAACGTATAACGTATAACGTATAACGTATAACGTATAACGTATAACGTGTAATATATAACGTATAACGTATAACGTATAACTAATAACGTATAACGTATAACGTTTAACGTATAACGTATAACGTATAACGTATAACGTATAACGTATAACGTATAACGTGTAACGTATAACGTATAACGTGTGACGTATAACGTGTAACGTATAACGTATGACGTATAACGTATAACGTATAACGTATAACGTATAACGTATAACGTGTAACGTATAACGTATTACGTGTGACGTATAACGTATAACGTGTAACGTGTAACGTATAACGTATAAAGTATTATATAACGTATAACGTATAACGTATAACGTATAACGTATAACGTATAACGTATAACGTATAACGTATGACGTATAACGTATAACGTGTGACGTATAACGTATAACGTGTAACGTATAACGTGTAACGTATAACGTGTAACGTATAACGTGTAACGTATCACGTATAACGTGTAACGTATAACGCACAACGTATAACGTATAACGTATAACGTATAACGTATAACGTATAACGTATAACGTATAACGTATAACGTATAACGTATAACGTATAACGTATAACGTATAACGTATAACGTATTACGTATAACGTACAACGTATAACGTATTACGTACAACGTATAACGTATAACGTATAACGTGTGACGTACAACGTATAACGTGTAACGTATAACGTATAACGTGTAACGTATAACGTATAACGTGTGACGTATAACGTGTAACGTATAACGTATGACGTATAACGTATAACGTATAACGTATTCCGTATAACGTATAACGTATAACGTATAACGTATAACGAATAGCGTATAACGTATAACGTATAACGTATAACGTATAACGTATAACGTGTAACGTATAAAGTGTAACGTATAACGTTTAACGTATAACGTGTAACGCGTAACCTGTAACGTATAACGTGTAACGTATCACGTATAACGTATAACGTATAACGCACAACGTATAACGTACAACGCATAACGAAGAACGTATAACGAATAACGTAAATGGTATAGCGTATTACATATTACGTATAACGTATAACATATAACGTATAACGTGTAACGTATAACGTATAACGTGTGACGTATAACGTATAACGTGTAACGTATAACGTATAACGTATAACGTATAACGTATAACGTATAACGTATAAAGTATAACGTATAACGTGTAACGTATAACGTATAACGTATAACGTATAGCGTATAACGTATAACTTATAACGGATAACGTATAACGTATAACGTATAACGTATAACGTATAACGTATAACGTATAACGTATAACGTATAACGTATAACGTATAACGTATAACGTGTAACGTATAACGTATAACGTATAACGTATAACGTATAACGTATAACGTATAACGTATATCGTATAACGTATAACGTATAACGTATAACGTATAACGTATAACGTATAACGTATAACGTATAACGTATAACGTATAACGTATAACGTATAACGTATAACGTATAACGTGTAACATATAACGTATAACGTATAACGTATAACTTATAACGTATAACGTATAACGTTTAACGTATAACGTATAACGTATAACGTATAACGTATAACGTATAACGTATAACGTGTAACGTATAACGTATTACGTGTGACGTATAACGTATAACGTGTTACGTGTAACGTATAACGTGTAAAGTATTATATAACGTATAACGTATAACGTATAACGTATAACGTATAACGTATAACGTATAACGTATAACGTATAACGTAATACGTATAACGTATAACGTATAACGTATAACGTATAACGTATTACGTATAACGTATAACGTATAACGTATAACGTATAACGTATATCGTATAACGTATAACGTATAACGTATAACGTATAACGTATAACGTCTAACGTATAACGTATAACGTGTGACGTATAACGTGTAACGTGTAACGTATAACGTGTAACGTATAACGTATAACGTATAACGTATAACGTATAACGTATAACGTATAACGTATAACGTATAACGTATAACGTATAACGTATAACGTATAACGTATTACGTATAACGTATAACGTATAACGTATAACGTATAACGTATAACGTATAACGTATAAAGTATAACGTATAACGTGTAACGTATAACGTATAACGTATAACGTATAACTTATAACGTATAACGTATAACGTTTAACGTATAACGTATAACGTATAACGTATAACATATAACGTATAACGTGTAACGTATAACGTATAACGTGTGACGTATAACGTGTAACGTATAACGTATGACGTATAACCTATAACGTATAACGTATTCCGTATAACGTATAACGTATAACGTATAACGTATAACGAATAACGTATAACGTATAACGTATAACGTATAACGTATAACGTGTAACGTATAACGTGTCACGTATAACGTGTAACGTATAACGTGTAACGTATAACGTGTAACGTATAACGTGTAACGTATAACGTGTAACGTATCACGTATAACGTGTAACGTATAACGCACAACGTATAACGTACAACGCATAACGAAGAACGTATAACGAATAACGTAAATGGTATAACGTATTACATATTACGTATAACGTATAACATATAACGTATAACGTGTAACGTATAACGTATATCGTATAACGTATAACGTATAACGTATAACGTGTAATATATAACGTATAACGTATAACGTATAACTAATAACGTATAACGTATAACGTTTAACGTATAACGTATAACGTATAACGTATAACGCATAACGTATAACGTATAACGTGTAACGTATAACGTATAACGTGTGACGTATAACGTGTAACGTATAACGTATGACGTATAACGTATAACGTATAACGTATAACGTATAACGTATAACGTGTAACGTATAACGTATTACGTGTGACGTATAACGTATAACGTGTAACGTGTAACGTATAACGTATAAAGTATTATATAACGTATAACGTATAACGTATAACGTATAACGTATAACGTATAACGTATAACGTATAACGTATAACGTATAACGTATAACGTATAACGTATAACGTATGACATATAACGTATAACGTGTGACGTATAACGTATAACGTGTAACGTATAACGTGTAACGTATAACGTGTAACGTATAACGTGTAACGTATCACGTATAACGTATCACGTATAACGTGTAACGTATAACGCACAACGTATAACGTATAACGTATAACGTATAACGTATAACGTATAACGTATAACGTATAACGTATAACGTATAACGTATAACGTATAACGTATAACGTATAACGTATAACGTCTAACGTATAACGTATAACGTGTGACGTATAACGTGTAACGTGTAACGTATAACGTGTAACGTATAACGTATAACGCACAACGTATAACGTACAACGCATAACGAAGAACGTATAACGAATAACGTAAATGGTATAACGTATTACATATTACGTATAACGTATAACATATAACGTATAACGTGTAACGTATAACGTGTAACGTATAACATGTAACGTATAACGTGTAACGTATAACTTATAACGTATAACGTATAACGTTTAACGTATAACGTATAACGTATAACGTATAACGTATAACGTATAACGTATAACGTATAACGTGTAACGTATAACGTATAACGTGTAACGTATAACGTATAACGTATAACGTATAACGTATAACGTATAACGTATAACGTATTACGTACAACGTATGACGTATAACGTATAACGTGTGACGTATAACGTATAACGTGTAACGTATAACGTATAACGTATAACGTATAACGTATAACGTATAACGTATAACGTATAACTTATAACTTATAACGTATAACGTATAACGTTTAACGTATAACGCATAACGTATAACGTACAACGTGTAACGAAGAACGTATAACGTGTAACGTATAACGTATAACGTCTAACGTATAACGTATAACGTGTGACGTATAACGTGTAACGTGTAACGTATAACGTGTAACGTATAACGTACAACGCACAACGTATAACGTACAACGCATAACGAAGAACGTATAACGAATAACGTAAATGGTATAACGTATTACATATTACGTATAACGTATAACATATAACGTATAACGTGTAACGTATAACGTGTAACGTATAACGTGTAACGTATAACGTGTAACGTATAACGTGTAACGTATAACTTATAACGTATAACGTATAACGTTTAACGTATAACGTATAACGTATAACGTATAACATATAACGTATAACGTGTAACGTATAACGTATAACGTATGACGTATAACGTATAACGTATAACGTATTCCGTATAACGTATAACGTATAACGTATAACGTATAACGAATAACGTATAACGTATTACGTGTGACGTATAACGTATAACGTGTAACGTGTAACGTATAACGTATAAAGTATTATATAACGTATAACGTGTAAGGTATAACGTATAACGTATAACGTATAACGTATAACGTATAACGTATAACGTATAACGTATAACTTATAACTTATAACGTATAACGTATAACGTTTAACGTATAACGCATAACGTATAACGTACAACGTGTAACGAAGAACGTATAACGTGTAACGTATAACGTATAACGTCTAACGTATAACGTATAACGTGTGACGTATAACGTGTAACGTGTAACGTATAACGTGTAACGTATAACGTATAACGCACAACGTATAACGTACAACGCATAACGAAGAACGTATAACGAATAACGTAAATGGTATAACGTATTACATATTACGTATAACGTATAACATATAACGTATAACGTGTAACGTATAACGTGTAACGTATAACGTGTAACGTATAACGTGTAACGTATAACGTGTAACGTATAACTTATAACGTATAACGTATAACGTTTAGCGTATAACGTATAACGTATAACGTATAACATATAACGTATAACGTGTAACGTATAACGTATAACGTATGACGTATAACGTATAACGTATAACGTATTCCGTATAACGTATAACGTATAACGTATAACGTATAACGAATAACGTATAACGTATTACGTGTGACGTATAACGTATAACGTGTAACGTGTAACGTATAACGTATAAAGTATTATATAACGTATAACATATAACGTATAACGTATAACGTATAACGTATAACGTATAACGTATAACGTATAACGTATAACGTATAACGTATAACGTATAACGTATAACGTATAACGTATAACGTATAACGTATAACGTATAACGTATAACGTATAACGTATAACGTATAACGTATAACGTATAACGTATAACGTATAACGTATAACGTATAACGTATAACGTATAACGTATAACGTCTAACGTATAACGTATAACGTGTGACGTATAACGTGTAACGTGTAACGTAAAACGTGTAACGTATAACGTATAACGCACAACGTATAACGTGCAACGCATAACGAAGAACGTATAACGAATAACGTAAATGGTATAACGTATTACATATTACGTATAACGTATAACATATAACGTATAACGTGTAACGTATAACGTGTAACGTATAACGTATAACATATAACGTATAACGTGTAACGTATAACGTGTAACGTATAACGTGTAACGTATAACGTATAACGTATAACGTATAACGTATAACGTGTAACGTATAACGTATAACGTATTCCGTATAACGTATAACGTATAACGTATAACGTATAACGAATAACGTATAACGTATAACGTATAACGTATAACGTATAACGTATAACGTGTAACGTATAACGTGTAACGTATAACGTGTAACGTATAACGTGTAACGTATAACGTGTAACGTATAACGTGTAACGTATCACGTATAACGTATAACGTATAACGCACAACGTATAACGTACAACGCATAACGAAGAACGTATAACGAATAACGTAAATGGTATAACGTATTACATATTACGTATAACGTATAACATATAACGTATAACGTGTAACGTATAACGTGTAACGTATAACGTGTAACGTATAACGTGTAACGTATAACGTGTAACGTATAACGTGTAACGTATAACGTGTAACGTATAACGTGTAACGTATAACGTGTAACGTATAACGTGTAACGTATAACGTGTAACGTATAACGTGTAACGTATAACGTATAACGTATAACGTATAACGTATAACGTATAACGTATAACGTATAACGTATAACGTATAACGTATAACGTATAACGTATAACGTATAACGTGTAACGTATAACGTATAACGTGTGACGTATAACGTATAACGTTTAACGTATAACGTATAACGTATAACGTATAACGTATAAGGTATAACGTATAACGTGTAACGTATAACGTATAACGTGTGACGTATAACGTGTAACGTATAACGTATGACGCATAACGTGTATCGTGTAAGCTATGACGCATAACGTATAACGTATAACGTATAACGTATAACGTATAACGTGTAACGTATAACGTATAACGTGTAACGTATAACGTATAACGTTTAACGTATAACGTATAACGTATAACGTTTAACGTATAACGTATAACGTATAACGTATAACGTATAAGGTATAACGTATAACGTGTAACGTATAACGTATAACGTATAACGTATAACGTATAACGTATAACGTATAACGTATAACGTGTAACGTATAACGTATAACGTGTAACGTATAACGTATAACGTTTAACGTATAACGTATAACGTATAACGTATAACGTATAACGTATAAGGTATAACGTATAACGTGTAACGTGTAACGTGTAACGTATAACGTGTAACGTATAACGTATAACGTATAACGTATAACGTATAACGTATAATGTATAACGTATAACGTATAACGTATAACGTATAACGTATAACGTATAACGTATAACGTATAACGTGTAACGTATAACGTATAACGTGTAACGTATAACGTATAACGTTTAACGTATAACGTATAACGTATAACGTATAACGTATAAGGTATAACGTATAACGTATAACGTGTAACGTATAACGTATATCGTGTGACGTATAACGTGTAACGTATAACGTATGACGTATAACGTGTATCGTGTAAGCCATGACGTATAACGTATAACGTATATCGTATAACGTATAACGTGTAACGTATAACGTATAACGTGTAACGTATAACATATAACGTGTAACGTATAACGTATAACGTATAACGTATAACGTATAACGTATAACGTATAACGTATAACGTATAACGTATAACGTATAACGTATAACGTGTAACGTATAACGTATAACGTATAACGTATAACGTGTAACGTATAACGTATAATGTGTGACGTATAACGTGTGACGTATAACGTATAACGTGTAACGTGTAACGTATAACGTGTAACGTATAACGTGTAACGTATAACGTGTAACGTATAACGTGTAACGTATAACGTGTAACGTATCACGTATAACGTATAATGTATAACGCACAACGTATAACGTACAACGCATAACGAAGAACGTATAACGAATAACGTAAATGGTATAACGTATTACATATTACGTATAACGTATAACATATAACGTATAACGTGTAACGTATAACGTGTAACGTATAACGTGTAACGTATAACGTGTAACGTATAACGTGTAACGTATAACGTGTAACGTATAACGTGTAACGTATAACGTGTAACGTATAACGTGTAACGTATAACGTGTAACGTATAACGTGTAACGTATAACGTGTAACGTATAACGTGTAACGTATAACGTGTAACGTATAACGTATAACGTATAACGTATAACGTATAACGTATAACGTATAACGTATAACGTATAACGTGTAACGTATAACGTATAACGTGTGACGTATAACGTATAACGTTTAACGTATAACGTATAACGTATAACGTATAACGTATAAGGTATAACGTATAACGTGTAACGTATAACGTATAACGTGTGACGTATAACGTGTAACGTATAACGTATGACGCATAACGTGTATCGTGTAAGCTATGACGTATAACGTATAACGTATAACGTATAACGTATAACGTATAACGTATAACGTGTAACGTATAACGTATAACGTGTAACGTATAACGTATAACGTTTAACGTATAACGTATAACGTATAACGTTTAACGTATAACGTATAACGTATAACGTATAACGTATAAGGTATAACGTATAACGTGTAACGTATAACGTATAACGTATAACGTATAACGTATAACGTATAACGTATAACGTATAACGTGTAACGTATAACGTATAACGTGTAACGTATAACGTATAACGTTTAACGTATAACGTATAACGTATAACGTATAACGTATAACGTATAAGGTATAACGTATAACGTGTAACGTATAATGTGTAACGTATAACGTGTAACGTATAACGTATAACGTATAACGTATAACGTATAACGTATAATGTATAACGTATAACGTATAACGTATAACGTATAACGTATAACGTATAACGTATAACGTATAACGTGTAACGTATAACGTATAACGTGTAACGAATAACGTATAACGTTTAACGTATAACGTATAACGTATAACGTATAACGTATAAGGTATAACGTATAACGTATAACGTGTAACGTATAACGTATATCGTGTGACGTATAACGTGTAACGTATAACGTATGACGTATAACGTGTATCGTGTAAGCTATGACGTATAACGTATAACGTATATCGTATAACGTATAACGTGTAACGTATAACGTATAACGTGTAACGTATAACGTATAACGTATAACGTATAACGTATAACGTATAACGTATAACGTATAACGTATAACGTATAACGTATAACGTATAACGTATAACGTATAACGTATAACGTATAACGTATAACGTGTAACGTATAACGTATAACGTATAACGTATAACGTGTAACGTATAACGTATAACGTGTGACGTATAACGTGTGACGTATAACGTATAACGTGTAACGTATAACGTATAACGTATTACGTATAACGTATAGCGTATAACGTATTACGTACAACGTATGACGTATAACGTATAACGTGTGACGTATAACGTATAACGTGTAACGTATAACGTATAACGTATAACGTATAACGTATAACGTATAACGTATAACGTATAACGTATAACTTATAACGTGTAACGTATAACGTATAACGTATAACGTATAACGTGTAACGTATAACGTATAACGTGTGACGTATAACGTATAACGTGTAACGTATAACGTATAACGTATAACGTATAACGTATAACGTATAACGTATAACGTATAACGTATAACGTATAACGAATAACGTATAACGTGTAACGTATAACGAATAACGTATAACGTACAACGTGTAACGTATAACGTATAACGTGTGACGTATAACGTGTAACGTATAACGTATGACGTATAACGTATAACGTATAACGTATAACGTGTGACGTATAACGTGTAACGTATAATGTATAACGTATAACGTATAACGTATAACGTATAACGTGTAACGTATAACGTATAACGTATAACGTATAACGTGTTACGTATAACGTGTAACGTACAACGTATGACGTATAACGTATAACGTATAACGTATTACGTATAACGTATAACCTATAACGTATAACGTATAACGTATAACGTATAACGTATAACGTATAACGTATAACCTATAACGTATAACGTATAACGTATAACGTATAACATATAACGTATAACGTGTAACGTATAACGTATAACGAGTGACGTATAACGTGTAACGTATAACGTATGACGTATAACGTATTACGTATAACGTATAACGTATAACGTATAACGTTTAACGTATAACGTATAACGTATAACGTATAACATATAACGTATAACGTGTAACGTATAAAGTATAACGTGTGACGTATAACGTGTAACGTATAACGTATGACGTATAACGTATAACGTATAACGTATAACGTGTGACGTATAACGTGTAACGTATAACGTATGACGTATGACGTGTATCGTGTAAGCTGTGACGTATAACGTGTAACGTATTACGTATAACGTATAACGTTTAACGTATAACGTATAACGTATAACGTATAACATATAACGTATAACGTGTAACGTATAACGTATAACGTGTGACGTATAACGTGTAACGTATAACGTATGACGTATAACGTATAACGTATAACGTATTCCGTATAACGTATAACGTATAACGTATAACGTATAACGAATAACGTATAACGTATAACGTATAACGTATAACGTATAACGTGTAACGTATAACGTGTCACGTATAACGTGTAACGTATAACGTGTAACGTATAACGTGTAACGTATAACGTGTAACGTATAACGTGTAACGTATCACGTATAACGTGTAACGTATAACGCACAACGTATAACGTACAACGCATAACGAAGAACGTATAACGAATAACGTAAATGGTATAACGTATTACATATTACGTATAACGTATAACATATAACGTATAACGTGTAACGTATAACGTATATCGTATAACGTATAACGTATAACGTATAACGTGTAATATATAACGTATAACGTATAACGTATAACTAATAACGTATAACGTATAACGTTTAACGTATAACGTATAACGTATAACGTATAACGTATAACGTATAACGTATAACGTGTAACGTATAACGTATAACGTGTGACGTATAACGTGTAACGTATAACGTATGACGTATAACGTATAACGTATAACGTATAACGTATAACGTATAACGTGTAACGTATAACGTATTACGTGTGACGTATAACGTATAACGTGTAACGTGTAACGTATAACGTATAAAGTATTATATAACGTATAACGTATAACGTATAACGTATAACGTATAACGTATAACGTATAACGTATAACGTATAACGTATAACGTATAACGTATAACGTATAACGTATGACGTATAACGTATAACGTGTGACGTATAACGTATAACGTGTAACGTATAACGTGTAACGTATAACGTGTAACGTATAACGTGTAACGTATCACGTATAACGTGTAACGTATAACGCACAACGTATAACGTATAACGTATAACGTATAACGTATAACGTATAACGTATAACGTATAACGTATAACGTATAACGTATAACGAATAACGTATAACGTATAACGTATAACGTATAACGTCTAACGTATAACGTATAACGTGTGACGTATAACGTGTAACGTGTAACGTATAACGTGTAACGTATAACGTATAACGCACAACGTATAACGTACAACGCATAACGAAGAACGTATAACGAATAACGTAAATGGTATAACGTATTACATATTACGTATAACGTATAACATATAACGTATAACGTGTAACGTATAACGTGTAACGTATAACATGTAACGTATAACGTGTAACGTATAACTTATAACGTATAACGTATAACGTTTAACGTATAACGTATAACGTATAACGTATAACGTATAACGTATAACGTATAACGTATAACGTGTAACGTATAACGTATAACGTGTAACGTATAACGTATAACGTATAACGTATAACGTATAACGTATAACGTATAACGTATTACGTACAACGTATGACGTATAACGTATAACGTGTGACGTATAACGTATAACGTGTAACGTATAACGTATAACGTATAACGTATAACGTATAACGTATAACGTATAACGTATAACTTATAACTTATAACGTATAACGTATAACGTTTAACGTATAACGCATAACGTATAACGTACAACGTGTAACGAAGAACGTATAACGTGTAACGTATAACGTATAACGTCTAACGTATAACGTATAACGTGTGACGTATAACGTGTAACGTGTAACGTATAACGTGTAACGTATAACGTACAACGCACAACGTATAACGTACAACGCATAACGAAGAACGTATAACGAATAACGTAAATGGTATAACGTATTACATATTACGTATAACGTATAACATATAACGTATAACGTGTAACGTATAACGTGTAACGTATAACGTTTAACGTATAACGTGTAACGTATAACGTGTAACGTATAACGTGTAACGTATAACGTGTAACGTATAACTTATAACGTATAACGTATAACGTTTAGCGTATAACGTATAACGTATAACGTATAACATATAACGTATAACGTGTAACGTATAACGTATAACGTATGACGTATAACGTATAACGTATAACGTATTCCGTATAACGTATAACGTATAACGTATAACGTATAACGTATAACGTATAACGTATAACGTATAACTTATAACTTATAACGTATAACGTATAACGTTTAACGTATAACGCATAACGTATAACGTACAACGTGTAACGAAGAACGTATAACGTGTAACGTATAACGTATAACGTCTAACGTATAACGTATAACGTGTGACGTATAACGTGTAACGTGTAACGTATAACGTGTAACGTATAACGTATAACGCACAACGTATAACGTGCAACGCATAACGAAGAACGTATAACGAATAACGTAAATGGTATAACGTATTACATATTACGTATAACGTATAACATATAACGTATAACGTGTAACGTATAACGTGTAACGTATAACGTGTAACGTATAACGTGTAACGTATAACGTGTAACGTATAACGTGTAACGTATAACTTATAACGTATAACGTATAACGTTTAGCGTATAACGTATAACGTATAACGTATAACATATAACGTATAACGTGTAACGTATAACGTATAACGTATGACGTATAACGTATAACGTATAACGTATTCCGTATAACGTATAACGTATAACGTATAACGTATAACGAATAACGTATAACGTATTACGTGTGACGTATAACGTATAACGTGTAACGTGTAACGTATAACGTATAAAGTATTATATAACGTATAACATATAACGTATAACGTATAACGTATAACGTATAACGTATAACGTATAACGTATAACGTATAACGTATAACGTATAACGTATAACGTATAACGTATAACGTATAACGTATAACGTATAACGTATAACGTATAACGTATAACGTATAACGTATAACGTATAACGTATAACGTAAAACGTATAACGTATAACGTATAACGTATAACGTATAACGTCTAACGTATAACGTATAACGTGTGACGTATAACGTGTAACGTGTAACGTAAAACGTGTAACGTATAACGTATAACGCACAACGTATAACGTGCAACGCATAACGAAGAACGTATAACGAATAACGTAAATGGTATAACGTATTACATATTACGTATAACGTATAACATATAACGTATAACGTGTAACGTATAACGTGTAACGTATAACGTATAACATATAACGTATAACGTGTAACGTATAACGTGTAACGTATAACGTGTAACGTATAACGTATAACGTATAACGTATAACGTATAACGTGTAACGTATAACGTATAACGTATTCCGTATAACGTATAACGTATAACGTATAACGTATAACGAATAACGTATAACGTATAACGTATAACGTATAAGGTATAACGTATAACGTATAACGTGTAACGTATAACGTATATCGTGTGACGTATAACGTGTAACGTATAACGTATGACGTATAACGTGTATCGTGTAAGCCATGACGTATAACGTATAACGTATATCGTATAACGTATAACTTGTAACGTATAACGTATAACGTGTAACGTATAACGTATAACGTATAACGTATAACGTATAACGTATAACGTATAACGTATAACGTATAACGTATAACGTATAACGTATAACGTATAACGTATAACGTATAACGTGTAACGTATAACGTATAACGTATAACGTATAACGTGTAACGTATAACGTATAATGTGTGACGTATAACGTGTGACGTATAACGTATAACGTGTAACGTGTAACGTATAACGTATAACGTATAAGGTATAACGTATAACGTATAACGTGTAACGTATAACGTATATCGTGTGACGTATAACGTGTAACGTATAACGTATGACGTATAACGTGTATCGTGTAAGCCATGACGTATAACGTATAACGTATATCGTATAACGTATAACTTGTAACGTATAACGTATAACGTATAAGGTATAACGTATAACGTGTAACGTATAACGTGTAACGTATAACGTGTAACGTATAACGTGTAACGTATAACGTGTAACGTATAACGTGTAACGTATAACGTGTAACGTATAACGTGTAACGTATAACGTATAACGTATAACGTATAACGTATAACGTATAACGTATAACGTATAACGTATAACGTATAACGTATAACGTGTAACGTATAACGTATAACGTGTGACGTATAACGTATAACGTTTAACGTATAACGTATAACGTATAACGTATAACGTATAAGGTATAACGTATAACGTGTAACGTATAACGTATAACGTGTGACGTATAACGTGTAACGTATAACGTATGACGCATAACGTGTATCGTGTAAGCTATGACGTATAACGTATAACGTATAACGTATAACGTATAACGTATAACGTGTAACGTATAACGTATAACGTGTAACGTATAACGTATAACGTTTAACGTATAACGTATAACGTATAACGTTTAACGTATAACGTATAACGTATAACGTATAACGTATAAGGTATAACGTATAACGTGTAACGTATAACGTATAACGTATAACGTATAACGTATAACGTATAACGTATAACGTATAACGTGTAACGTATAACGTATAACGTGTAACGTATAACGTATAACGTTTAACGTATAACGTATAACGTATAACGTATAACGTATAACGTATAAGGTATAACGTATAACGTGTAACGTATAACGTGTAACGTATAACGTGTAACGTATAACGTATAACGTATAACGTATAACGTATAACGTATAACGTATAACGTATAACGTATAACGTATAACGTATAACGTATAACGTATAACGTATAACGTATAACGTATAACGTGTAACGGATAACGTATAACGTGTAACGTATAACGTATAACGTTTAACGTATAACGTATAACGTATAACGTATAACGTATAACGTCTAACGTATAACGTATAACGTGTGACGTATAACGTGTAACGTGTAACGTATAACGTGTAACGTATAACGTACAACGCACAACGTATAACGTACAACGCATAACGAAGAACGTATAACGAATAACGTAAATGGTATAACGTATTACATATTACGTATAACGTATAACATATAACGTATAACGTGTAACGTATAACGTGTAACGTATAACGTTTAACGTATAACGTGTAACGTATAACGTGTAACGTATAACGTGTAACGTATAACTTATAACGTATAACGTATAACGTTTAGCGTATAACGTATAACGTATAACGTATAACATATAACGTATAACGTGTAACGTATAACGTATAACGTATGACGTATAACGTATAACGTATAACGTATTCCGTATAACGTATAACGTATAACGTATAACGTATAACGAATAACGTATAACGTATTACGTGTGACGTATAACGTATAACGTGTAACGTGTAACGCATAACGTATAAAGTATTATATAACGTATAACGTGTAAGGTATAACGTATAACGTATAACGTATAACGTATAACGTATAACGTATAACGTATAACGTATAACTTATAACTTATAACGTATAACGTATAACGTTTAACGTATAACGCATAACGTATAACGTACAACGTGTAACGAAGAACGTATAACGTGTAACGTATAACGTATAACGTCTAACGTATAACGTATAACGTGTGACGTATAACGTGTAACGTGTAACGTATAACGTGTAACGTATAACGTATAACGCACAACGTATAACGTGCAACGCATAACGAAGAACGTATAACGAATAACGTAAATGGTATAACGTATAACGTATAACATATAACGTATAACGTGTAACGTATAACGTGTAACGTATAACGTGTAACGTATAACGTGTAACGTATAACGTGTAACGTATAATTTATAACGTATAACGTATAACGTTTAGCGTATAACGTATAACGTATAACGTATAACATATAACGTATAACGTGTAACGTATAACGTATAACGTATGACGTATAACGTATAACGTATAACGTATTCCGTATAACGTATAACGTATAACGTATAACGTATAACGAATAACGTATAACGTATTACGTGTGACGTATAACGTATAACGTGTAACGTGTAACGTATAACGTATAAAGTATTATATAACGTATAACATATAACGTATAACGTATAACGTATAACGTATAACGTATAACGTATAACGTATAACGTATAACGTATAACGTATAACGTATGACGTATAACGTATAACGTATAACGTATAACGTATAACGTATAACGTATAACGTATAACGTATAACGTAAAACGTATAACGTATAACGTATAACGTATAACGTATAACGTCTAACGTATAACGTATAACGTGTGACGTATAACGTGTAACGTGTAACGTAAAACGTGTAACGTATAACGTATAACGCACAACGTATAACGTGCAACGCATAACGAAGAACGTATAACGAATAACGTAAATGGTATAACGTATTACATATTACGTATAACGTATAACATATAACGTATAACGTGTAACGTATAACGTGTAACGTATAACGTATAACATATAACGTATAACGTGTAACGTATAACGTGTAACGTATAACGTGTAACGTATAGCGTATAACGTATAACGTATAACGTATAACGTGTAACGTATAACGTA
Organism: Ptiloglossa arizonensis; assembly: GCF_051014685.1. Taxonomy (NCBI): domain Eukaryota; kingdom Metazoa; phylum Arthropoda; class Insecta; order Hymenoptera; family Colletidae; genus Ptiloglossa; species Ptiloglossa arizonensis. The sequence goes on from NW_027478391.1 coordinate 2,424,854, forward strand.
TAACGTATTCCGTATAACGTATAACGTATAACGTATAACGTATAACGAATAACGTATAACGTATAACGTATAACGTATAACGTATAACGTATAACGTGTAACGTATAACGTGTAACGTATAACGTGTAACGTATAACGTGTAACGTATAACGTGTAACGTATAACGTGTAACGTATCACGTATAACGTATAACGTATAACGCACAACGTATAACGTACAACGCATAACGAAGAACGTATAACGAATAACGTAAATGGTATAACGTATTACATATTACGTATAACGTATAACATATAACGTATAACGTGTAACGTATAACGTGTAACGTATATCGTGTAACGTATAACGTGTAACGTATAACGTGTAACGTATAACGTGTAACGTATAACGTGTAACGTATAACGTGTAACGTATAACGTGTAACGTATAACGTGTAACGTATAACGTATAACGTATAACGTATAACGTATAACGTATAACGTATAACGTATAACGTATAACGTGTAACGTATAACGTATAACGTGTGACGTATAACGTATAACGTTTAACGTATAACGTATAACGTATAACGTATAACGTATAAGGTATAACGTATAACGTGTAACGTATAACGTATAACGTGTGACGTATAACGTGTAACGTATAACGTATGACGCATAACGTGTATCGTGTAAGCTATGACGTATAACGTATAACGTATAACGTATAACGTATAACGTATAACGTATAACGTGTAACGTATAACGTATAACGTGTAACGTATAACGTATAACGTTTAACGTATAACGTATAACGTATAACGTTTAACGTATAACGTATAACGTATAACGTATAACGTATAAGGTATAACGTATAACGTGTAACGTATAACGTATAACGTATAACGTATAACGTATAACGTATAACGTATAACGTATAACGTGTAACGTATAACGTATAACGTGTAACGTATAACGTATAACGTTTAACGTATAACGTATAACGTATAACGTATAACGTATAACGTATAAGGTATAACGTATAACGTGTAACGTATAACGTGTAACGTATAACGTGTAACGTATAACGTATAACGTATAACGTATAACGTATAACGTATAATGTATAACGTATAACGTATAACGTATAACGTATAACGTATAACGTATAACGTATAACGTATAACGTGTAACGTATAACGTATAACGTGTAACGTATAACGTATAACGTTTAACGTATAACGTATAACGTATAACGTATAACGTATAAGGTATAACGTATAACGTATAACGTGTAACGTATAACGTATATCGTGTGACGTATAACGTGTAACGTATAACGTATGACGTATAACGTGTATCGTGTAAGCCATGACGTATAACGTATAACGTATATCGTATAACGTATAACTTGTAACGTATAACGTATAACGTGTAACGTATAACGTATAACGTATAACGTATAACGTATAACGTATAACGTATAACGTATAACGTATAACGTATAACGTATAACGTATAACGTATAACGTATAACGTATAACGTGTAACGTATAACGTATAACGTATAACGTATAACGTGTAACGTATAACGTGTAACGTATAACGTGTAACGTATAACGTGTAACGTATAACGTGTAACGTATAACGTATAACGTACAACGCATAACGAAGAACGTATAACGAATAACGTAAATGGTATAACGTATTACATATTACGTATAACGTATAACATATAACGTATAACGTGTAACGTATAACGTGTAACGTATAACGTGTAACGTATAACGTGTAACGTATAACGTGTAACGTATAACGTGTAACGTATAACGTGTAACGTATAACGTGTAACGTATAACGTATATCGTGTGACGTATAACGTGTAACGTATAACGTATGACGTATAACGTGTATCGTGTAAGCCATGACGTATAACGTATAACGTATATCGTATAACGTATAACTTGTAACGTATAACGTATAACGTGTAACGTATAACGTATAACGTATAACGTATAACGTATAACGTATAACGTATAACGTGTAACGTATAACGTATAACGTTTAACGTATAACGTATAACGTATAACGTATAACGTATAACGTATAAGGTATAACGTATAACGTGTAACGTATAACGTGTAACGTATAACGTGTAACGTATAACGTATAACGTATAACGTATAATGTATAACGCACAACGTATAACGTACAACGCATAACGAAGAACGTATAACGAATAACGTAAATGGTATAACGTATTACATATTACGTATAACGTATAACATATAACGTATAACGTGTAACGTATAACGTGTAACGTATAACGTGTAACGTATAACGTGTAACGTATAACGTGTAACGTATAACGTGTAACGTATAACGTGTAACGTATAACGTGTAACGTATAACGTGTAACGTATAACGTGTAACGTATAACGTGTAACGTATAACGTATAACGTATAACGTATAACGTATAACGTATAACGTATAACGTATAACGTATAACGTATAACGTATAACGTGTAACGTATAACGTATAACGTGTGACGTATAACGTATAACGTTTAACGTATAACGTATAACGTATAACGTATAACGTATAAGGTATAACGTATAACGTGTAACGTATAACGTATAACGTGTGACGTATAACGTGTAACGTATAACGTATGACGCATAACGTGTATCGTGTAAGCTATGACGTATAAAGTATAACGTATAACGTATAACGTATAACGTATAACGTGTAACGTATAACGTATAACGTGTAACGTATAACGTATAACGTTTAACGTATAACGTATAACGTATAACGTTTAACGTATAACGTATAACGTATAACGTATAACGTATAAGGTATAACGTATAACGTGTAACGTATAACGTATAACGTATAACGTATAACGTATAACGTATAACGTATAACGTATAACGTGTAACGTATAACGTATAACGTGTAACGTATAACGTATAACGTTTAACGTATAACGTATAACGTATAACGTATAACGTATAACGTATAAGGTATAACGTATAACGTGTAACGTATAACGTGTAACGTATAACGTGTAACGTATAACGTATAACGTATAACGTATAACGTATAACGTACAACGTATAACGTATAACGTATAACGTATAACGTATAACGTATAACGTATAACGTATAACGTATAACGTGTAACGTATAACGTATAACGTGTAACGTATAACGTATAACGTTTAACGTATAACGTATAACGTATAACGTATAACGTATAAGGTATAACGTATAACGTATAACGTGTAACGTATAACGTATATCGTGTGACGTATAACGTGTAACGTATAACGTATGACGTATAACGTGTATCGTGTAAGCTATGACGTATAACGTATAACGTATATCGTATAACGTATAACGTGTAACGTATAACGTATAACGTGTAACGTATAACGTATAACGTATAACGTATAACGTATAACGTATAACGTATAACGTATAACGTATAACGTATAACGTATAACGTATAACGTATAACGTATAACTTATAACGTGTAACGTATAACGTATAACGTATAACGTATAACGTGTAACGTATAACGTATAACGTGTGACGTATAACGTATAACGTGTAACGTATAACGTGTAACGTATAACGTGTAACGTATAACGTGTAACGTATAACGTATAACGTATAACGTATAACGTATAACGTATAACGTATAACGTATAACGTATAACGTATAACGTATAACGTATAACGTATAACGTATAACGTATAACGTGTAACGTATAACGTATAACGTGTAACGTATAACGTATAACGTTTAACGTATAACGTATAACGTATAACGTATAACGTATAACGTATAACGTGTAACGTATAACGTATAACGTATAACGTATAACGTGTAACGTATAACGTATAACGTGTGACGTATAACGTGTGACGTATAACGTATAACGTGTAACGTATAACGTATAACGTATTACGTATAACGTATAGCGTATAACGTATTACGTACAACGTATGACGTATAACGTATAACGTGTGACGTATAACGTATAACGTGTAACGTATAACGTATAACGTATAACGTATAACGTATAACGTATAACGTATAACGTATAACGTATAACTTATAACGTGTAACGTATAACGTATAACGTATAACGTATAACGTGTAACGTATAACGTATAACGTGTGACGTATAACGTATAACGTGTAACGTATAACGTATAACGTATAACGTATAACGTATAACGTATAACGTATAACGTATAACGTATAACGTATAACGAATAACGTATAACGTGTAACGTATAACGAATAACGTATAACGTACAACGTGTAACGTATAACGTATAACGTGTGACGTATAACGTGTAACGTATAACGTATGACGTATAACGTATAACGTATAACGTATAACGTGTGACGTATAACGTGTAACGTATAACGTATAACGTATAACGTATAACGTATAACGTATAACGTATAACGTATAACGTATAACGTATAACGTGTAACGTATAACGCATTACGTGTGACGTATAACGTATAACGTGTAACGTATAACGTATAACGTATAACGTATAACGTGTTACGTATAACGTGTAACGTACAACGTATGACGTATAACGTATAACGTATAACGTATTACGTATAACGTATAACCTATAACGTATAACGTATAACGTATAACGTATAACGTATAACGTATAACGTATAACCTATTACGTATAACGTATAACGTATAACGTATAACATATAACGTATAACGTGTAACGTATAACGTATAACGCGTGACGTATAACGTGTAACGTATAACGTATGACGTATAACGTATTACGTATAACGTATAACGTATAACGTATAACGTTTAACGTATAACGTATAACGTATAACGTATAACGTATAACATATAACGTATAACGTGTAACGTATAAAGTATAACGTGTGACGTATAACGTGTAACGTATAACGTATGACGTATAACGTATAACGTATAACGTATAACGTGTGACGTATAACGTGTAACGTATAACGTATGACGTATGACGTGTATCGTGTAAGCTGTGACGTATAACGTGTAACGTATTACGTATAACGTATAACGTATAACGTATAACGTATAACGTATAACGTATAACGTATAACGTATAACGTATAACGTATAACGTATAACGTATAACGTATAACGTATAACGTATAACGTATAACGTATAACGTATAACGTGTGACGTATAACGTATTACGTGTGACGTATAACTTATAACGTGTAACGTATAACGTATAACGTATAACGTGTGACGTATAACGTGTAACGTATAACGTATAACGTATAACGTATAACGTATAACGTATAACGTATAACGTATAACGTATAACGTATAACGTGTAACGTATAACGTATAACGTGTGACGTATAACGTGTGACGTATAACGTATGACGTATAACGTGTATCGTGTAAGCTATGACGTATAACGTATAACGTATAACGTATAACGTTTAACGTATAACGTATAACGTATAACGTATAACGTATAAGGTATAACGTATAACGTATAACGTGTAACGTATAACGTATAACGTGTGACGTATAACGTGTAACGTATAACGTATGACGTATAACGTGTATCGTGTAAGCTATGACGTATAACGTATAACGTATAACGTATAACGTATAACGTATAACGTGTAACGTATAACGTATAACGTGTAACGTATAACGTATAACGTATAACGTATAACGTATAACGTATAACGTATAACGTATAACGTATAACGTATAACGTATAACGTATAACGTATAACGTATAACGTATAACGTATAACGTATAACGTATAACGTATAACGTATAACGTATAACGTATAACGTATAACGTATAACGTATAACGTGTAACGTATAACGTATTACGTGTGACGTATAACGTATAACGTGTAACGTATAACGTATAACGTATAACGTATAACGTATAACGTATAACTTATGACGTATAACGTATAACGTTTAACGTATAACGTATAACGTATAACGTATAACATATAACGTATAACGTGTAACGTATAAAGTATAACGTGTGACGTATAACGTGTAACGTATAACGTATGACGTATAACGTATAACGTATAACGTATAACGTATAACGTGTGACGTATAACGTGTAACGTATAACGTATGACGTATGACGTGTATCGTGTAAGCTGTGACGTATCTCGTGTAACGTATTACGTATAACGTATAACGTATAACGTATAACGTATAACGTATAACGTGTAACGTATAACGTATTACGTGTGACGTATAACGTATAACGTGTTACGTATAACGTGTAACGTACAACGTATGACGTATAACGTATAACGTATAACGTATTACGTATAACGTATAACCTATAACGTATAACGTATAACGTATAACGTATAACATATAACGTATAACGTGTAACGTATAACGTATAACGAGTGACGTATAACGTGTAACGTATAACGTATGACGTATAACGTATTACGTATAACGTATAACGTATAACGTATAACGTATAACGTATAGCGTATAACGTATAACGTATAACGTATAACGTATAACGTATAACGTGTTACGTATAACGTGTAACGTACAACGTATGACGTATAACGTATAACGTATAACGTATTACGTATCAAGTATAACGTATAACGTATAACGCACAACGTATAACGTACAACGCATAACGAAGAACGTATAACGAATAACGTAAATGTTATAACGTATTACATATTACGTATAACGTATAACATATTACGTATAACGTATAACGTATAACGTATAACGTATAACGTATAACGTATAACGTATAACGTATAACGTATAACGTATAACGTATAACGTATAACGTATAACGTATAACGTGTAACATATAACGTATAACGACTAACGTATAACGTATAACGTGTGACGTATAACGTGTAACGTATAACGTCTAACGTATAACGTATAACGTGTGACGTATAACGTGTAACGTATATCGTGTAACGCCTAACGTGTAACGTATAACGTGTAACGTATCAAGTATAACGTATAACGTATAACGCACAACGTATAACGTACAACGCATAACGAAGAACGTATAACGAATAACGTAAATGTTATAACGTATTACATATTACGTATAACGTATAACGTATAACGTATAACGTATAACGTATAACGTATAACGTATAACGTATAACGTATAACGTATAACGTATAACGTGTAACATATAACGTATAACGACTAACGTATAACGTGTGACGTATAACGTGTAACGTATAACGTATGACGTATGACGTGTATCGTGTAAGCTGTGACGTATAACGTGTAACGTATTCTGTATAACGTATAACGTATAACGTATAACGTATAACGTATAACGTATAACGTATAACGTATAACGTATAACGTATAACGTGTAACGTATAACGTATAACGTATAACGTATAACGTGTAACGTATAACGTATAACGTGTGACGTATAGCGTGTGACGTATAACGTATAACGTGTAACGTATAACGTATAACGTATAACGTATAACGTGTAACGTATAACGTATAACGTATAACGTATAACGTGTAACGTATAACGTATAACGTGTAACGTATAACGTATAACGTATAACGTATAACGTGTAACGTATAACGTATAACGTATAACGTATAACGTATAACGTGTAACGTATAACGTATAACGTATAACGTATAACGTGTAACGTATAACGTATGACGTATAACGTGTATCGTGTAAGCTATGACGTATAACGTATAACGTATAACGTATAACGTATAACGTGTAACGTATAACGTATAACGTGTAACGTATAACGTATAACGTATAACGTATAACGTATAACGTATAACGTATAACGTATAACGTGTAACGTATAACGTATAACGTATAACGTATAACGTGTAACGTATAACGTATAACGTGTGACGTATAGCGTGTGACGTATAACGTATAACGTGTAACGTATAACGTATAACGTATTACGTATAACGTATAACGTATAACGTATTACGTACAACGTATGACGTATAACGTATAACGTGTGACGTATAACGTATAACGTGTAACGTATAACGTATAACGTATAACGTATAACGTATAACGTATAACGTATAACGTATAACTTATAACGTGTAACGTATAACGTGTAACGTATAACGTGTAACGTATAACGTATAACGTATAACGTATAACGTATAACGTATAACGTATAACGTATGACGCATAACGTGTATCGTGTAAGCTATGACGTATAACGTATAACGTATAACGTATAACGTATAACGTATAACGTGTAACGTATAACGTATAACGTGTAACGTATAACGTATAACGTTTAACGTATAACGTATAACGTATAACGTTTAACGTATAACGTATAACGTATAACGTATAACGTATAAGGTATAACGTATAACGTGTAACGTATAACGTATAACGTATAACGTATAACGTATAACGTATAACGTATAACGTATAACGTATAACGTGTAACGTATAACGTATAACGTGTAACGTATAACGTATAACGTTTAACGTATAACGTATAACGTATAACGTATAACGTATAACGTATAAGGTATGACGTATAACGTATAACGTTTAACGTATAACGCATAACGTATAACGTACAACGTGTAACGAAGAACGTATAACGAATAACGTAAAACGAATAACGTATTACATATTACGTATAACGTATAACATATATCGTATAACGTATAACGCGTAACGTATAACGCATAACGTATAACGTATAACGTATAACGTATAACGTATAACGTGTAACGTATAACGTATAACGTGTGACGTATAACGTATAACGTGTAACGTATAACGTATAACGTATAACGTATAACGTATAACGTATAACGTATAACGTATAACGTATAACGAATAACGTATAACGTGTAACGTATGACGAATAACGTATAACGTACAACGTGTAACGTATAACGTATAACGTGTGACGTATAACGTGTAACGTATAACGTATGACGTATAACGTATAACGTATAACGTATAACGTATAACGTGTGACGTATAACGTGTAACGTATAACGTATAACGTATAACGTTTAACGTATAACGTATAACGTATAACGTTTAACGTATAACGTATAACGTATAACGTATAACGTATAAGGTATAACGTATAACGTGTAACGTATAACGTATAACGTATAACGTATAACGTATAACGTATAACGTATAACGTATAACGTATAACGTGTAACGTATAACGTGTAACGTATAACGTATAACGTGTAACGTATAACGTATAACGTTTAACGTATAACGTATAACGTATAACGTATAACGTATAACGTATAAGGTATGACGTATAACGTATAACGTTTAACGTATAACGCATAACGTATAACGTACAACGTGTAACGAAGAACGTATAACGAATAACGTAAAACGAATAACGTATTACATATTACGTATAACGTATAACATATATCGTATAACGTATAACGCGTAACGTATAACGTATAACGTATAACGTATAACGTATAACGTATAACGTATAACGTGTAACGTATAACGTATAACGTGTGACGTATAACGTATAACGTGTAACGTATAACGTATAACGTATAACGTATAACGTATAACGTATAACGTATAACGTATAACGTATAACGAATAACGTATAACGTGTAACGTATGACGAATAACGTATAACGTACAACGTGTAACGTATAACGTATAACGTGTGACGTATAACGTGTAACGTATAACGTATGACGTATAACGTATAACGTATAACGTATAACGTGTGACGTATAACGTGTAACGTATAACGTATAACGTATAACGTATAACGTATAACGTATAACGTATAACGTATAACGTATAACGTATAACGTGTAACGTATAACGTATTACGTGTGACGTATAATGTATAACGTGTAACGTATAACGTATAACGTATAACGTATAACGTATAACGTATAACGTATAACGTATAACGTATAACTTATGACGTATAACGTATAACGTTTAACGTATAACGTATAACGTATAACGTATAACATATAACGTATAACGTGTAACGTATAAAGTATAACGTGTGACGTATAACGTGTAATGTATAACGTATGACGTATAACGTATAACGTATAACGTATAACGTGTGACGTATAACGTGTAACGAATAACGTATGACGTATGACGTGTATCGTGTAAGCTGTGACGTATAACGTGTAACGTATTACGTATAACGTATAACGTATAACGTATAACGTATAACGTATAACGTATAACGTATAACGTATAACTAACGTATAACGTATAACGTATAACGTATAACGTGTAACGTATAACGTATTACGTGTGACGTATAACTTATAACGTGTAACGTATAACGTATAACGTATAACGTGTGACGTATAACGTGTAACGTATAACGTATAACGTATAACGTATAACGTATAACGTATAACGTATAACGTATAACGTGTAACGTATAACGTATAACGTGTGACGTATAACGTGTAACGTAAAACGTATGACGTATAACGTGTATCGTGTAAGCTATGACGTATAACGTATAACGTATAACGTATAACGTTTAACGTATAACGTATAACGTATAACGTATAACGTATAAGGTATAACGTATAACGTATAACGTGTAACGTATAACGTATAACGTGTGACGTATAACGTGTAACGTATAACGTATGACGTATAACGTGTATCGTGTAAGCTATGACGTATAACGTATAACGTATAACGTATAACGTATAACGTGTAACGTATAACGTATAACGTGTAACGTATAACGTATAACGTATAACGTATAACGTATAACGTATAACGTATAACGTATAACGTGTAACGTATAACGTATAACGTATAACGTATAACGTGTAACGTATAACGTATAACGTGTGACGTATAGCGTGTGACGTATAACGTATAACGTGTAACGTATAACGTATAACGTATTACGTATAACGTATAACGTATAACGTATTACGTACAACGTATGACGTATAACGTATAACGTGTGACGTATAACGTATAACGTGTAACGTATAACGTATAACGTATAACGTATAACGTATAACGTATAACGTATAACGTATAACGTATAACTTATAACGTGTAACGTATAACGTGTAACGTATAACGTGTAACGTAAAACGTATAACGTATAACGTATAACGTATAACGTATAACGTATAACGTATAACGTATGACGCATAACGTGTATCGTGTAAGCTATGACGTATAACGTATAACGTATAACGTATAACGTATAACGTGTAACGTATAACGTATAACGTGTAACGTATAACGTATAACGTTTAACGTATAACGTATAACGTATAACGTTTAACGTATAACGTATAACGTATAACGTATAACGTATAAGGTATAACGTATAACGTGTAACGTATAACGTATAACGTATAACGTATAACGTATAACGTATAACGTATAACGTATAACGTATAACGTGTAACGTATAACGTATAACGTGTAACGTATAACGTATAACGTTTAACGTATAACGTATAACGTATAACGTATAACGTATAACGTATAAGGTATGACGTATAACGTATAACGTTTAACGTATAACGCATAACGTATAACGTACAACGTGTAACGAAGAACGTATAACGAATAACGTAAAACGAATAACGTATTACATATTACGTATAACGTATAACATATATCGTATAACGTATAACGCGTAACGTATAACGTATAACGTACAACGTGTAACGTATAACGTATAACGTGTGACGTATAACGTGTAACGTATAACGTATGACGTATAACGTATAACGTATAACGTATAACGTGTGGCGTATAACGTGTAACGTATAACGTATAACGTATAACGTATAACGTATAACGTATAACGTATAACGTATAACGTATAACGTATAACGTATAACGTGTAACGTATAACGTATTACGTGTGACGTATAATGTATAACGTGTAACGTATAACGTATAACGTATAACGTATAACGTATAACGTATAACGTATAACGTATAACGTATAACTTATGACGTATAACGTATAACGTTTAACGTATAACGTATAACGTATAACGTATAACATATAACGTATAACGTGTAACGTATAAAGTATAACGTGTGACGTATAACGTGTAATGTATAACGTATGACGTATAACGTATAACGTATAACGTATAACGTGTGACGTATAACGTGTAACGAATAACGTATGACGTATGACGTGTATCGTGTAAGCTGTGACGTATAACGTGTAACGTATTACGTATAACGTATAACGTATAACGTATAACGTATAACGTATAACGTATAACGTATAACGTATAACGTATAACGTATAACGTTTAACGTATAACGTATAACGTATAACGTATAACGTGTAACGTATAACGTATTACGTGTGACGTATAACTTATAACGTGTAACGTATAACGTATAACGTATAACGTGTGACGTATAACGTGTAACGTATAACGTATAACGTATAACGTATAACGTATAACGTATAACGTATAACGTATAACGTGTAACGTATAACGTATAACGTGTGACGTATAACGTGTAACGTATAACGTATGACGTATAACGTGTATCGTGTAAGCTATGACGTATAACGTATAACGTATAACGTATAACGTTTAACGTATAACGTATAACGTATAACGTATAACGTATAAGGTATAACGTATAACGTATAACGTGTAACGTATAACGTATAACGTGTGACGTATAACGTGTAACGTATAACGTATGACGTATAACGTGTATCGTGTAAGCTATGACGTATAACGTATAACGTATAACGTATAACGTATAACGTGTAACGTATAACGTATAACGTATAACGTATAACGTGTAACGTATAACGTATAACGTGTGACGTATAACGTGTGACGTATAACGTATAACGTGTAACGTATAACGTATAACGTATTACGTATAACGTATAACGTATAACGTATTACGTACAACGTATGACGTATAACGTATAACGTGTGACGTATAACGTATAACGTGTAACGTATAACGTATAACGTATAACGTATAACGTATAACGTATAACGTATAACGTATAACGTATAACGTATTACGTGTGACGTATAACGTATAACGTGTAACGTATAACGTGTAACGTATAACGTATAACGTATAACGTATAACGTATAACGTATAACGTATAACGTATAACGTATAACGTATAACGTGTAACGTATAACGTATTACGTGTGACGTATAACGTATAACGTGTAACGTATAACGTATAACGTATAACGTATAACGTATAACGTATAACTTATGACGTATAACGTATAACGTTTAACGTATAACGTATAACGTATAACGTATAACATATAACGTATAACGTGTAACGTATAAAGTATAACGTGTGACGTATAACGTGTAACGTATAACGTATGACGTATAACGTATAACGTATAACGTATAACGTGTGACGTATAACGTGTAACGAATAACGTATGACGTATGACGTGTATCGTGTAAGCTGTGACGTATAACGTGTAACGTATTACGTATAACGTATAACGTATAACGTATAACGTATAACGTATAACGTATAACGTATAACGTATAACGTTTAACGTATAACGTATAACGTATAACGTATAACGTGTAACGTATAACGTATTACGTGTGACGTATAACTTATAACGTGTAACGTATAACGTATAACGTATAACGTGTGACGTATAACGTGTAACGTATAACGTATAACGTATAACGTATAACGTATAACGTATAACGTATAACGTATAACGTATAACGTATAACGTGTAACGTATAACGTATAACGTGTGACGTATAACGTGTAACGTATAACGTATGACGTATAACGTGTATCGTATAAGCTATGACGTATAACGTATAACGTATAACGTATAACGTTTAACGTATAACGTATAACGTATAACGTATAACGTATAAGGTATAACGTATAACGTATAACGTGTAACGTATAACGTATAACGTGTGACGTATAACGTGTAACGTATAACGTATGACGTATAACGTGTATCGTGTAAGCTATGACGTATAACGTATAACGTATAACGTATAACGTATAACGTGTAACGTATAACGTATAACGTATAACGTATAACGTGTAACGTATAACGTATAACGTGTGACGTATAACGTGTGACGTATAACGTATAACGTGTAACGTATAACGTATAACGTATTACGTATAACGTATAACGTATAACGTATTACGTACAACGTATGACGTATAACGTATAACGTGTGACGTATAACGTATAACGTGTGACGTATAACGTGTAACGTATAACGTATGACGTATAACGTGTATCGTGTAAGCTATGACGTATAACGTATAACGTATAACGTATAACGTATAACGTGTAACGTATAACGTATAACGTATAACGTATAACGTGTAACGTATAACGTATAACGTGTGACGTATAACGTGTGACGTATAACGTATAACGTGTAACGTATAACGTATAACGTATAACGTATAACGTATAACGTATAACGTTTAACGTATAACGTATAACGTATAACGTATAACGTGTAACGTATAACGTATTACGTGTGACGTATAACTTATAACGTGTAACGTATAACGTATAACGTATAACGTATAACGTATAACGTATAACGTATAACTTATAACGTGTAACGTATAACGTGTAACGTATAACGTGTAACGTATAACGTATAACGTATAACGTATAACGTATAACGTATAACGTATAACGTATAACGTATAACGTATAACGTATAACGTGTAACGTATAACGTATAACGTGTGACGTATAACGTGTAACGTATAACGTATGACGTATAACGTGTATCGTGTAAGCTATGACGTATAACGTATAACGTATAACGTATAACGTTTAACGTATAACGTATAACGTATAACGTATAACGTATAACGTATAACGTATAACGTATAAGGTATAACGTATAACGTATAACGTGTAACGTATAACGTATAACGTGTGACGTATAACGTGTGACGTATAACGTGTAACGTATAACGTATGACGTATAACGTGTATCGTGTAAGCTATGACGTATAACGTATAACGTATAACGTATAACGTATAACGTGTAACGTATAACGTATAACGTGTAACGTATAACGTATAACGTATAACGTATAA
Source organism: Ptiloglossa arizonensis (assembly GCF_051014685.1). Lineage (NCBI taxonomy): Eukaryota > Metazoa > Arthropoda > Insecta > Hymenoptera > Colletidae > Ptiloglossa > Ptiloglossa arizonensis. The sequence goes on from NW_027478391.1 coordinate 2,440,016, forward strand.
CGTATAACGTATAACGTATAACGTATAACGTATAACGTATAACGTATAACGTATAACGTATAACGTGTAACGTATAACGTATAACGTATAACGTATAACGTGTAACGTATAACGTATAACGTGTGACGTATAACGTGTGACGTATAACGTATAACGTGTAACGTATAACGTATAACGTATAACGTATTACGTATAACGTATAACGTATAACGTATTACGTACAACGTATGACGTATAACGTATAACGTGTGACGTATAACGTATAACGTGTAACGTATAACGTATAACGTATAACGTATAACGTATAACGTATAACGTATAACGTATAACGTATAACGTATAACTTATAACGTGTAACGTATAACGTGTAACGTATAACGTGTAACGTATAACGTATAACGTATAACGTATAACGTATAACGTATAACGTATAACGTATAACGTATAACGTATAACGTATAACGTGTAACGTATAACGTATAACGTGTGACGTATAACGTGTAACGTATAACGTATGACGTATAACGTGTATCGTGTAAGCTATGACGTATAACGTATAACGTATAACGTATAACGTTTAACGTATAACGTATAACGTATAACGTATAACGTATAACGTATAACGTATAAGGTATAACGTATAACGTATAACGTGTAACGTATAACGTATAACGTGTGACGTATAACGTGTAACGTATAACGTATGACGTATAACGTGTATCGTGTAAGCTATGACGTATAACGTATAACGTATAACGTATAACGTATAACGTGTAACGTATAACGTATAACGTGTAACGTTTAACGTATAACGTATAACGTATAACGTATAACGTATAACGTATAACGTATAACGTATAACGTATAACGTATAACGTATAACGTATAACGTGTAACGTATAACGTATAACGTATAACGTATAACGTGTAACGTATAACGTATAACGTGTAACGTATAACGTATAACGTATTACGTATAACGTATAACGTATAACGTATTACGTACAACGTATGACGTATAACGTATAACGTGTAACGTATAACGTATAACGTGTGACGTATAACGTGTGACGTATAACGTATAACGTGTAACGTATAACGTATAACGTATTACGTATAACGTATAACGTATAACGTATTACGTACAACGTATGACGTATAACGTATAACGTGTGACGTATAACGTATAACGTGTAACGTATAACGTATAACGTATAACGTATAACGTATAACGTATAACGTATAACGTATAACGTATAACGTATAACTTATAACGTGTAACGTGTAACGTGTAACGTATAACGTATAACGTATAACGTATAACGTATAACGTGTAACGTATAACGTATAACGTATAACGTATAACGTATAACGTATAACGTATAACGTATAACTTATAACGTATAACGTATAACGTTTAACGTATAACGCATAACGTATAACGTACAACGTGTAACGAAGAACGTATAACGAATAACGTAAAACGAATAACGTATTACATATTACGTATAACGTATAACATATATCGTATAACGTATAACGTGTAACGTATAACGTATAACGTATAACGTATAACGTATAACGTATAACGTATAACGTATAACGTGTAACGTATAACGTATAACGTGTGACGTATAACGTATAACGTGTAACGTATAACGTATAACGTATAACGTATAACGTATAACGTATAACGTATAACGTATAACGTATAACGTATAACGAATAACGTATAACGTGTAACGTATAACGAATAACGTAAAACGTACAACGTGTAACGTATAACGTATAACGTGTGACGTATAACGTGTAACGTATAACGTATGACGTATAACGTATAACGTATAACGTATAACGTGTGACGTATAACATATAACGTATAACGTATAAAGTATAACGAAGAACGTATAACGTGTAACGTATAACGTATGACGTATAACGTATAACGTATAACGTATAACATATAACGTATAACGTATAAAGTATAACGTATAACGTATAACGTATAACGTATAACGTATAACGTGTAACGTATAACGTATAACGTATAACGTATAACGTATAACGTATAACGTATAACGTGTGACGTATAACGTATAACGTGTGACGTATGACGTATAACGTGTAACGTATAACGTATAACGTATAACGTATAACGTATAACGTATAACGTATAACGTATAACGTATAACGTATAACGTATAACGTATAACGTATAACGTATAACGTATAACGTATAACGTATAACGTATAACGTATAACGTATAACGTATAACGTATAACGTGTAACGTGTAACGTATAACGTATAACGTCTAACGTATAACGTATAACGTGTGACGTATATCGTATAACGTGTAACGTATAACGTATAACGTATAACGTATAACGTATAACGTATAACGTATAACGTATAACGTATAACGTATAACGTATAACGTATAACGTATAACGTATAACGTATAACGTATAACGTATAACGTCTAACGTATAACGTATAACGTGTGACGTATAACGTATAACGTGTAACGTATAACGTATCACGTGTGACGTATAACGTATAACGTGTAACGTATAACGTATAACGTATAACGTATAACGTATAACGTATAACGTATAACGTATAACGTATAACGTATATCGTATAACGTATAACGTGTAACGTATAACGTATAACGTGTGACGTATAACGTATAACGTGTAACGTATAACGTATAACGTATAACGTATAACGTATAACGTATAACGTATAACGTATATCGTATAACGTATAACGTATAACGTATAACGTATAACGTATAACGTATAACGTATAACGTATAACGTATAACGTGTAACGCATAACGTGTAACGTATAACGTATAACGTATAACGTATAACGTATAACGTATAACGTATAACGTATAACGTATAACGTATAACGTATAACGTATAACGTATAACGTATAACGTATAACGTATAACGTATAACGTATAACGTATAACGTATAACGTATAACGTCTAACGTGTGACGTATAACGTGTGACGTATAACGTATAACGTGCAACGTATAACGTATAACGTATAACGTATAACGTATAACGTATAACGTATAACGTATAACGTATAACGTATAACGTATAGCGTATAACGTATAACGTCTAACGTATAACGTATAACGTGTGACGTATAACGTATAACGTGTAACGTATAACGTATAACGTGTGACGTATAACGTATAACGTGTAACGTATAACGTATAACGTATAACGTATAACGTATAACGTATAACGTATAACGTATAACGTATAACGTATAACGTATAACGTATAACGAATAACGTATAACGTGTAACGTATAACGAATAACGTAAAACGTACAACGTGTAACGTATAACGTATAACGTCTAACGTATAACGTATAACGTGTGACGTATAACGTATAACGTGTAACGTATAACGTATAACGTGTGACGTATAACGTATAACGTGTAACGTATAACGTATAACGTGTAACGTATAACGTATAACGTATAACGTATAACGTATAACGTATAACGTATAACGTATAACGTATAACGTATAACGTATAACGAATAACGTATAACGTGTAACGTATAACGAATAACGTAAAACGTACAACGTGTAACGTATAACGTATAACGTGTGACGTATAACGTGTAACGTATAACGTATGACGTATAACGTATAACGTATAACGTATAACGTGTGACGTATAACATATAACGTATAACGTATAAAGTATAACGAAGAACGTATAACGTGTAACGTATAACGTATGACGTACAACGTATAACGTATAACGTATAACGTATAACGTATAACGTATAACGTATAACGTATAACGTATAACGTATAACGTATAACGTATAACGTGTAACGTATAACGTATAACGTATAACGTATAACGTATAACGTATAACGTATAACGTGTGACGTATAACGTATAACGTGTGACGTATGACGTATAACGTGTAACGTATAACGTATAACGTATAACGTATAACGTATAACGTATAACGTATAACGTATAACGTATAACGTATAACGTATAACGTATAACGTATAACGTATAACGTATAACGTATAACGTATAACGTATAACGTATAACGTATAACGTATAACGTATAACGTGTAACGTGTAACGTATAACGTATAACGTCTAACGTATAACGTATAACGTGTGACGTATATCGTATAACGTGTAACGTATAACGTATAACGTATAACGTATAACGTATAACGTATAACGTATAACGTATAACGTATAACGTATAACGTATAACGTATAACGTATAACGTATAACGTATAACGTATAACGTATAACGTATAACGTCTAACGTATAACGTATAACGTGTGACGTATAACGTATAACGTGTAACGTATAACGTATCACGTGTGACGTATAACGTATAACGTGTAACGTATAACGTATAACGTATAACGTATAACGTATAACGTATAACGTATAACGTATAACGTATAACGTATATCGTATAACGTATAACGTGTAACGTATAACGTATAACGTGTGACGTATAACGTATAACGTGTAACGTATAACGTATAACGTATAACGTATAACGTATAACGTATAACGTATAACGTATATCGTATAACGTATAACGTATAACGTATAACGTATAACGTATAACGTATAACGTATAACGTATAACGTATAACGTGTAACGCATAACGTGTAACGTATAACGTATAACGTATAACGTCTAACGTATAACGTATAACGTATAACGTATAACGTATAACGTATAACGTATAACGTATAACGTATAACGTATAACGTATAACGTATAACGTATAACGTATAACGTATAACGTATAACGTATAACGTATAACGTATAACGTATAACGTATAACGTATAACGTATAACGAATAACGTATAACGTGTAACGTATAACGAATAACGTAAAACGTACAACGTGTAACGTATAACGTATAACGTGTGACGTATAACGTGTAACGTATAACGTATGACGTATAACGTATAACGTATAACGTATAACGTGTGACGTATAACGTGTAACGTATAACGTATGACGTATAACGTATAACGTATAACGTATAACGTGTGACGTATAACATATAACGTATAACGTATAAAGTATAACGAAGAACGTATAACGTGTAACGTATAACGTATGACGTACAACGTATAACGTATAACGTATAACGTATAACGTATAACGTATAACGTATAACGTATAACGTATAACGTATAACATATAACGTATAACGTATAAAGTATAACGAAGAACGTATAACGTGTAACGTATAACGTATGACGTATAACGTATAACGTATAACGTATAACATATAACGTATAACGTATAAAGTATAACGTATAACGTATAACGTATAACGTATAACGTATAACGTGTAACGTATAACGTATAACGTATAACGTATAACGTATAACGTATAACGTATAACGTGTGACGTATAACGTATAACGTGTGACGTATGACGTATAACGTGTAACGTATAACGTATAACGTATAACGTATAACGTATAACGTATAACGTATAACGTATAACGTATAACGTATAACGTATAACGTATAACGTATAACGTATAACGTATAACGTATAACGTATAACGTATAACGTATAACGTATAACGTATAACGTATAACGTATAACGTATAACGTATAACGTATAACGTATAACGTGTAACGTGTAACGTATAACGTATAACGTCTAACGTATAACGTATAACGTGTGACGTATATCGTATAACGTGTAACGTATAACGTATAACGTATAACGTATAACGTATAACGTATAACGTATAACGTATAACGTATAACGTATAACGTATAACGTATAACGTATAACGTATAACGTATAACGTATAACGTATAACGTATAACGTATAACGTCTAACGTATAACGTATAACGTGTGACGTATAACGTATAACGTGTAACGTATAACGTATCACGTGTGACGTATAACGTATAACGTGTAACGTATAACGTATAACGTATAACGTATAACGTATAACGTATAACGTATAACGTATAACGTATAACGTATATCGTATAACGTATAACGTGTAACGTATAACGTATAACGTGTGACGTATAACGTATAACGTGTAACGTATAACGTATAACGTATAACGTATAACGTATAACGTATAACGTATAACGTATATCGTATAACGTATAACGTATAACGTATAACGTATAACGTATAACGTATAACGTATAACGTATAACGTATAACGTGTAACGCATAACGTGTAACGTATAACGTATAACGTATAACGTATAACGTATAACGTATAACGTATAACGTATAACGTATAACGTATAACGTATAACGTATAACGTATAACGTATAACGTATAACGTATAACGTATAACGTATAACGTATAACGTATAACGTATAACGTATAACGTATAACGTATAACGTATAACGTATAACGTATAACGTATAACGTATAACGTCTAACGTGTGACGTATAACGTGTGACGTATAACGTATAACGTGCAACGTATAACGTATAACGTATAACCTATAACGTATAACGTATAACGTATAACGTATAACGTATAGCGTATAACGTATAACGTCTAACGTATAACGTATAACGTGTGACGTATAACGTATAACGTGTAACGTATAACGTATAACGTGTGACGTATAACGTATAACGTGTAACGTATAACGTATAACGTATAACGTATAACGTATAACGTATAACGTATAACGTATATCGTATAACGTATAACGTATAACGTATCACGTATAACGTATCACGTATAACGTATAACGTATAACGTATAACGAATAACGTATATCGTATAACGTATTACATATTACGTATAACGTATAACATATAACGTATAACGTATAACGTATAACGTATAACGTATAACGTATAACGTATAACGTATAACGTATAACGTATAACGTATAACGTATAACTTATAACGTATAACGTATAACGTTTAACGTATAATGTATAACGTATAACGTATAACATATAACGTATAACGTGTAACGTATAACGTATAACGTGTGACGTATAACGTGTAACGTATAACGTATGACGTATAACGTATAACGTATAACGTATTCCGTATAACGTATAACGTGTGACGTATAACGTATATCGTATAACGTATAACGTGTAACGTATAACGTATAACGTGTGACGTATAACGTATAACGTGTAACGTATAACGTATAACGTATAACGTATAACGTATAACGTATAACGTATAACGTATAACGTATATCGTATAACGTATAACGTATAACGTATAACGTATAACGTATAACGTATAACGTATAACGTATAACGTATAACGTGTAACGTATAACGTATAACGTATAACGTATAACGTATAACGTATAACGTATAACGTATAACGTATAACGTATAACGTATAACGTATAACGTATAACGTATAACGTATAACGTATAACGTATAACGTATAACGTATAACGTATAACGTATAACGTATAACGTATAACGTATAACGTATAACGTCTAACGTGTGACGTGTGACGTATAACGTGTGACGTATAACGTATAACGTGCAACGTATAACGTATAACGTATAACGTATAACGTATAACGTATAACGTATAACGTATAACGTATAACGTATAACGTATAACGTCTAACGTATAACGTATAACGTGTGACGTATAACGTATAACGTGTAACGTATAACGTATAACGTGTGACGTACAACGTATAACGTGTAACGTATAACGTATAACGTATAACGTATAACGTATAACGTATAACGTATAACGTATAACGTATATCGTATAACGTATAACGTATAACGTATCACGTATAACGTATCACGTATAACGTATAACGTATAACGTATAACGAATAACGTAAATCGTATAACGTATTACATATTACGTATAACGTATAACATATAACGTATAACGTATAACGTATAACGTATAACGTATAACGTATAACGTATAACGTATAACGTATAACGTATTACGTATAACGTACAACTTATAACGTATAACGTATAACGTTTAACGTATAACGTATAACGTATAACGTATAACATATAACGTATAACGTGTAACGTATAGCGTATAACGTGTGACGTATAACGTGTAACGTATAACGTATGACGTATAACGTATAACGTATAACGTATTCCGTATAACGTATAACGTATAACGTATAACGTATAACGAATAACGTATAACGTATAACGTATAACGTATAACGTATAACGTGTAACGTATAACGTGTAACGTATAACGTGTAACGTATAACGTGTAACGCCTAACGTGTAACGTATAACGTGTAACGTATCACGTATAAAGTATAACGTATAACGCACAACGTATAACGTACAACGCATAACGAAGAACGTATAACGAATAACGTAAATGGTATAACGTATTACATATTACGTATAACGTATAACATATAGCGTATAACGTATAACTTATAACGTATAACGTATAACGTTTAACGTATAACGTATAACGTATAACGTATAACGTATAACGTATAACGTATAACGTATAACGTGAAACGTATAACGTATAACGTGTGACGTATAACGTGTAACGTGTAACGTATAACGTATAACGTGTGACGTATAACGTATAACGTGTAACGTATAACGTATAACGTATAACGTATAACGTATAACGTATAACGTATAACGTATAACGTATATCGTATAACGTATAACGTATAACGTATAACGTATAACGTATAACGTATAACGTATAACGTATAACGTATAACGTGTAACGTATAACGTATAACGGATAACGTATAACGTATAACGTATAACGTATAACGTATAACGTATAACGTATAACGTATAACGTATAACGTATAACGTATAACGTATAACGTATAACGTATAACGTATAACGTATAACGTATAACGTATAACGTATAACGTCTAACGTGTGACGTATAACGTGTGACGTATAACGTATAACGTGCAACGTATAACGTATAACGTATAACGTATAACGTATAACGTATAACGTATAACGTATAACGTATAACGTATAACGTATAACGTCTAACGTATAACGTATAACGTGTGACGTATAACGTATAACGTGTAACGTATAACGTATAACGTGTGACGTATAACGTATAACGTGTAACGTATAACGTATAACGTATAACGTATAACGTATAACGTATAACGTATAACGTATAACGTATATCGTATAACGTATAACGTATAACGTATCACGTATAACGTATCACGTATAACGTATAACGTATAACGTATAACGAATAACGTAAATCGTATAACGTATTACATATTGCGTATAACGTATAACATATAACGTATAACGTATAACGTATAACGTATAACGTATAACGTATAACGTATAACGTAAATGGTATAACGTATTACATATTACGTATAACGTATAACATATAGCGTATAACGTATAACTTATAACGTATAACGTATAACGTTTAACGTATAACGTATAACGTATAACGTATAACGTATAACGTATAACGTATAACGTATAACGTATAACGTATAACGTATAACTTATAACGTATAACGTATAACGTTTAACGTATAACGTATAACGTATAACGTATAACATATAACGTATAACGTGTAACGTATAACGAATAACGTATAACGTATAACGTATAACGTATAACGTATAACGTATAACGTATAACGTATAACGTGTAACGTATCACGTATAAAGTATAACGTATAACGCACAACGTATAACGTACAACGCATAACGAAGAACGTATAACGAATAACGTAAATGGTATAACATATTACATATTACGTATAACGTATAACATATAGCGTATAACGTATAACTTATAACGTATAACGTATTCCGTATAACGTATAACGTATAACGTATAACGTATAACGAATAACGTATAACGCATAACGTATAACGTATAACGTATAACGTGTAACGTATAACGTGTAACGTATAACGTGTAACGTATAACGTGTAACGCCTAACGTGTAACGTATAACGTGTAACGTATCACGTATAAAGTATAACGTATAACGCACAACGTATAACGTACAACGCATAACGAAGAACGTATAACGAATAACGTAAATGGTATAACGTATTACATATTACGTATAACGTATAACATATAGCGTATAACGTATAACTTATAACGTATAACGTATAACGTTTAACGTATAACGTATAACGTATAACGTATAACGTATAACGTATAACGTATAACGTATAACGTATAACGTGAAACGTATAACGTATAACGTGTGACGTATAACGTGTAACGTATAACGTATGACGTATAACGTATAACGTATAACGTATTACGTATAACGTATAACCTATAACGTATAACGTATAACGAATAACGTATAACGTATAACGTATAACGTATAACGTATAACGTATAACGTATAACGTATAACGTATAACGTGTAACGTATAACGTATAACGTGTGACGTATAACGTGTAACGTATAACGTATGATGTATAACGTGTATCGTGTAAGCTGTGACGTATAACGTGTAACGTATTACGTATAACGTATAACGTATAACGTATAACGTATAATGTATTACGTATAACGTATAACGTATAACGTATAACGTATAACGTATAACGTATAGCGTATAACGTATAACGTGTAACGTATACGGTATAACGTGTGACGTATAACGTGTGACGTATAACGTATAACGTGTAACGTATAACGTATAACGTATTACGTATAACGTATAACGTATAACGTATTACGTACAACGTATAACGTGTAACGTATAACGTGTGACGTATAACGTATAACGTGTAACGTATAACGTATAACGTATAACGTATAACGTATAACGTATAACGTATAACGTATAACTTATAACGTATAACGTATAACGTTTAACGTATAACGCATAACGTATAACGTACAACGTGTAACGAAGAACGTATAACGAATAACGTAAAACGAATAACGTATTACATATTACGTATAACGTTTAACATATAACGTATAACGTATAACGTGTAACGTATAACGTATAACGTATAACGTATAACGTATAACGTACAACGTGTAACGTATAACGTATAACGTGTGACGTATAACGTATAACGTGTAACGTATAACGTATAACGTATAACGTATAACGTATAACGTATAACGTATAACGTATAACGTATAACGATTAACGTATAACGTGTAACGTATAACGAATATCGTATAACGTACAACGTGTAACGAAGAACGTATAACGAATAACGTAAAACGTATAACGTATTACATACTACGTATAACGTATAACATATAACGTATAACGTATAACGTATAACGTATAACGTGTGACGTATAACGTATAACGTGTAACGTATAACGTATAACGTATAACGTATAACGTATAACGTATAACGTATAACGTATAACTTATAACGTATAACGTATAACGTTTAACGTATAACGCATAACGTATAACGTACAACGTGTAACGAAGAACGTATAACGAATAACGTAAAACGAATAACGTATTACATATTACGTATAACGTTTAACATATAACGTATAACGTATAACGTGTAACGTATAACGTATAACGTATAACGTATAACGTATAACGTACAACGTGTAACGTATAACGTATAACGTGTGACGTATAACGTATAACGTGTAACGTATAACGTATAACGTATAACGTATAACGTATAACGTATAACGTATAACGTATAACGTATAACGATTAACGTATAACGTGTAACGTATAACGAATATCGTATAACGTACAACGTGTAACGAAGAACGTATAACGAATAACGTAAAACGTATAACGTATTACATACTACGTATAACGTATAACATATAACGTATAACGTATAACGTATAACGTATAACGTGTGACGTATAACGTATAACGTGTAACGTATAACGCACAACGTATAACGTACAACGCATAACGAAGAACGTATAACGAATAACGTAAATCGTATAACGTATTACATATTACGTATAACGTATAACATATAACGTATAACGTATAACGTATAACGTATAACGTATAACGTATAACGTATAACGTATAACGTATAACGTATAACGTATAACGTATAACGTATAACGTATAACGTATAACGTATAACGTATAACGTATAACGTATAACGTATAACGTGTAACGTATAACGTATAACGTGTGACGTATAACGTGTAACGTATAACGTATGATGTATAACGTGTATCGTGTAAGCTATGACGTATAACGTATAACGTATAACGTATAACGTATAACGTGTAACGTGTAACGTATAACGTATAACGTATAACGTATAACGTGCAACGTATAACGTATAACGTGTGACGTATAACGTGTGACGTATAACGTATAACGTGTAACGTATAACGTATAACGTATTACGTATAACGTATAACGTATAACGTATTACGTACAACGTATAACGTGTAACGTATAACGTGTGACGTATAACGTATAACGTGTAACGTATAACGTATAACGTATAACGTATAACTTATAACGTATAACGTATAACGTATAACTTATAACGTATAACGTATAACGTTTAACGTATAACGCATAACGTATAACGTACAACGTGTAACGAAGAACGTATAACGAATAACGTAAAACGAATAACGTATTACATATTACGTATAACGTATAACATATAACGTATAACGTATAACGTGTAACGTATAACGTATAACGTATAACGTATAACGTATAACGTATAACGTATAACGTGTAACGTATAACGTATAACGTGTGACGTATAACGTATAACGTGTAACGTATAACGTATAACGTATAACGTATAACGTATAACGTATAACGTATAACGTATAACGTATAACGTATAACGTATAACGTATAACGAATAACGTATAACGTGTAACGTATAACGAATAACGTATAACGTACAACGTGTAACGAAGAACGCATAACGAATAACGTAAAACGTATAACGTATTACATATTACGTATAACGTATAACATATAACGTATAACGTATAACGTATAACGTATAACGTGTGACGTATAACGTGTGACGTATAACGTATAACGTGTAAGGTGTAACGTATAACATATAACGTATAACGTATAACGTATAACGTATAACGTGTGACGTATAACGTATAACGTATAACGTGTAACGTATAACGCACAACGTATAACGTACAACGCATAACGAAGAACGTATAACGAATAACGTAAATCGTATAACGTATTACATACTACGTATAACGTATAACATATAACGTATAACGTATAACGTATAACGTATAACGTATAACGTATAACGTATAACGTGTAACGTATAACGTATAACGTATAACGTATAACGTATAACGTACAACGTGTAACGTATAACGTATAACGTGTGACGTATAACGTATAACGTATAACGTGTAACGTATAACGTATAACGTATAACGTGTGACGTATAACGTGTAACGTATAACGTATGATGTATAACGTGTATCGTGTAAGCTGTGACGTATAACGTGTAACGTATTACGTGTAACGTATAACGTATAACGTATAACGTATAATGTATTACGTATAACGTATAACGTATAACGTATAACGTATAACGTATAACGTATAGCGTATAACGTATAACGTGTAACGTATACGGTATAACGTGTGACGTATAACGTATAACGTATAGCGTATAACGTATAACGTGTAACGTATACGGTATAACGTGTGACGTATAACGTGTGACGTATAACGTATAACGTGTAACGTATAACGTATAACGTATTACGTATAACGTACAACGTATAACGTATTACGTACAACGTATAACGTATAACGTATAACGTGTGACGTATAACGTATAACGTGTAACGTATAACGTATAACGTGTAACGTATAACGTATAACGTGTGACGTATAACGTATAACGTGTAACGTATAACGTATAACGTATAACGTATAACGTATAACGTGTGACGTATAACGTATAACGTGTAACGTATAACGTGTAACGTATAACGTATAACGTGTGACGTATAACGTATAACGTGTAACGTATAACGTATAACGTATAACGTATAACGTGTGACGTATAACGTATAACGTGTAACGTATAACGTATAACGTGTGACGTATAACGTGTGACGTATAACGTGTGACGTATAACGTATAACGTGTAACGTATAACGTATAACGTATTACGTATAACGTACAACGTATAACGTATTACGTACAACGTATAACGTATAACGTATAACGTGTGACGTATAACGTATAACGTGTAACGTATAACGTATAACGTGTAACGTATAACGTATAACGTGTGACGTATAACGTATAACGTGTAACGTATAACGTATAACGTATAACGTATAGCGTATAACGTATAACGTATAACGTGTAACGTATAACGTATAACGTATAACGTATAACGTGTGACGTATAACGTATAACGTGTAAGGTGTAACGTATAACGTATAACGTATTACGTATAACGTATAACGTATAACGTATTACGTACAACGTATAACGTATAACGTATAACGTGTGACGTATAACGTATAACGTGTAAGGTGTAACGTATAACGTATAACGTATTACGTATAACGTATAACGTATAACGTATTACGTACAACGTATAACGTATAACGTATAACGTGTGACGTATAACGTATAACGTGTAACGTATAACGTATAACGTGTAACGTATAACGTATAACGTGTGACGTATAACGTATAACGTGTAACGTATAACGTATAACGTATAACGTATAGCGTATAACGTATAACGTATAACGTGTAACGTATAACGTATAACGTATAACGTATAACGTATAACGTATAACGTGTAACGTATATCGTATAACGTATAACGCATAACGTATAACTTATAACGTGAAACGTATAATGTCTAACGGATAACGTATAACGTATAACGTATAACGTGTGACGTATAACGTATAACGTATAACGTGTAACGTATAACGCACAACGTATAACGTACAACGCATAACGAAGAACGTATAACGAATAACGTAAATCGTATAACGTATAACGTATAACGTATAAGGTATAACGTATAACGTGTAACGTATAACGTATAACGTGTGACGTATAACGTGTAACGTATAACGTATGACGTATAACGTGTATCGTGTAAGCTATGACGTATAACGTATAACGTATAACGTATAACGTATAACGTATAACGTGTAACGTGTAACGTATAACGTGTAACGTATAATGTATAACGTATAACGTATAACGTATAACGTATAACGTATAACGTATAACGTATAACGTATAACGTATAACGTATAACGTATAACGTATAACGTATAACGTATAACGTATAACGTATAATGTATAACGTATAACGTATAACGTATAACGTATAACGTATAACGTATAACGTATAACGTATAACGTATAACGTGTAACGTATAACGTATAACGTGTGACGTATAACGTGTGACGTATAACGTATAACGTGTAACGTATAACGTATAACGTATTACGTATAACGTATAACGTATAACGTATTACGTATAACGTATAACGTATAACGTATAACGTATAACGTATAACGTGTAACGTATAACGTATAACGTGTGACGTATAACGTGTGACGTATAACGTATAACGTGTAACGTATAACGTATAACGTATAACGTATAGCGTATAACGTATAACGTATAACGTGTAACGTATAACGTATAACGTATAACGTATAACGTGTGACGTATAACGTATAACGTGTAAGGTGTAACGTATAACGTATAACGTATTACGTATAACGTATAACGTATAACGTATTACGTACAACGTATAACGTATAACGTATAACGTGTGACGTATAACGTATAACGTGTAAGGTGTAACGTATAACGTATAACGTATTACGTATAACGTATAACGTATAACGTATTACGTACAACGTATAACGTATAACGTATAACGTGTGACGTATAACGTATAACGTGTAACGTATAACGTATAACGTGTAACGTATAACGTATAACGTGTGACGTATAACGTATAACGTGTAACGTATAACGTATAACGTATAACGTATAGCGTATAACGTATAACGTATAACGTGTAACGTATAACGTATAACGTATAACGTATAACGTATAACGTATAACGTGTAACGTATATCGTATAACGTATAACGCATAACGTATAACTTATAACGTGAAACGTATAACGTTTAACGGATAACGTATAACGTATAACGTATAACGTGTGACGTATAACGTATAACGTATAACGTGTAACGTATAACGCACAACGTATAACGTACAACGCATAACGAAGAACGTATAACGAATAACGTAAATCGTATAACGTATAACGTATAACGTATAAGGTATAACGTATAACGTGTAACGTATAACGTATAACGTGTGACGTATAACGTGTAACGTATAACGTATGACGTATAACGTGTATCGTGTAAGCTATGACGTATAACGTATAACGTATAACGTATAACGTATAACGTATAACGTATAACGTGTAACGTGTAACGTATAACGTGTAACGTATAATGTATAACGTATAACGTATAACGTATAACGTATAACGTATAACGTATAACGTATAACGTATAACGTATAACGTATAACGTATAACGTATAACGTATAACGTATAACGTATAACGTATAATGTATAACGTATAACGTATAACGTATAACGTATAACGTATAACGTATAACGTATAACGTATAACGTATAACGTGTAACGTATAACGTATAACGTGTGACGTATAACGTGTGACGTATAACGTATAACGTGTAACGTATAACGTATAACGTGTGACGTATAACGTGTAACGTATAACGTATGACGTATAACGTGTATCGTGTAAGCTATGACGTATAACGTATAACGTATAACGTATAACGTATAACGTATAACGTGTAACGTGTAACGTATAACGTGTAACGTATAATGTATAACGTATAACGTATAACGTATAACGTATAACGTATAACGTATAACGTATAACGTATAACGTATAACGTATAACGTATAACGTATAACGTATAACGTATAACGTATAACGTATAATGTATAACGTATAACGTATAACGTATAACGTATAACGTATAACGTATAACGTATAACGTATAACGTATAACGTGTAACGTATAACGTATAACGTGTGACGTATAACGTGTGACGTATAACGTATAACGTGTAACGTATAACGTATAACGTATTACGTATAACGTATAACGTATAACGTATAACGTATAACGTATAACGTGTAACGTATAACGTATAACGTATAACGTATAGCGTATAACGTATAACGTTTAACGTGTAACGTATAACGTATAACGTATAACGTATAACGTATAACGTATAACGTATAACGTATAATGTATAACGTATAACGTATAACGTATAACGTATAACGTATAACGTATAACGTATAACGTATAACGTATAACGTGTAACGTATAACGTATAACGTGTGACGTATAACGTGTGACGTATAACGTATAACGTGTAACGTATAACGTATAACGTATAACGTGTGACGTATAACGTATAACGTGTAAGGTGTAACGTATAACGTATAACGTATTACGTATAACGTATAACGTATAACGTATTACGTACAACGTATAACGTATAACGTATAACGTGTGACGTATAACGTATAACGTGTAACGTATAACGTATAACGTGTGACGTATAACGTGTGACGTATAACGTGTGACGTATAACGTATAACGTGTAACGTATAACGTATAACGTATTACGTATAACGTACAACGTATAACGTATTACGTACAACGTATAACGTATAACGTATAACGTGTGACGTATAACGTATAACGTGAAACGTATAACGTATAACGTGTAACGTATAACGTATAACGTGTGACGTATAACGTATAACGTGTAACGTATAACGTATAACGTATAACGTATAGCGTATAACGTATAACGTATAACGTGTAACGTATAACGTATAACGTATAACGTATAACGTGTGACGTATAACGTATAACGTGTAAGGTGTAACGTATAACGTATAACGTATTACGTATAACGTATAACGTATAACGTATTACGTACAACGTATAACGTATAACGTATAACGTGTGACGTATAACGTATAACGTGTAAGGTGTAACGTATAACGTATAACGTATTACGTATAACGTATAACGTATAACGTATTACGTACAACGTATAACGTATAACGTATAACGTGTGACGTATAACGTATAACGTGTAACGTATAACGTATAACGTGTAACGTATAACGTATAACGTGTGACGTATAACGTATAACGTGTAACGTATAACGTATAACGTATAACGTATAGCGTATAACGTATAACGTATAACGTGTAACGTATAACGTATAACGTATAACGTATAACGTATAACGTATAACGTGTAACGTATATCGTATAACGTATAACGCATAACGTATAACTTATAACGTGAAACGTATAACGTTTAACGGATAACGTATAACGTATAACGTATAACGTGTGACGTATAACGTATAACGTATAACGTGTAACGTATAACGCACAACGTATAACGTACAACGCATAACGAAGAACGTATAACGAATAACGTAAATCGTATAACGTATAACGTATAACGTATAAGGTATAACGTATAACGTGTAACGTATAACGTATAACGTGTGACGTATAACGTGTAACGTATAACGTATGACGTATAACGTGTATCGTGTAAGCTATGACGTATAACGTATAACGTATAACGTATAACGTATAACGTATAACGTGTAACGTGTAACGTATAACGTGTAACGTATAATGTATAACGTATAACGTATAACGTATAACGTATAACGTATAACGTATAACGTATAACGTATAACGTATAACGTATAACGTATAACGTATAACGTATAACGTATAACGTATGACGTATAATGTATAACGTATAACGTATAACGTATAACGTATAACGTATAACGTATAACGTATAACGTATAACGTATAACGTATAACGTATAACGTATAACGTGTAACGTATAACGTATAACGTGTGACGTATAACGTGTGACGTATAACGTATAACGTGTAACGTATAACGTATAACGTATTACGTATAACGTATAACGTATAACGTATAACGTATAACGTATAACGTGTAACGTATAACGTATAACGTGTGACGTATAACGTGTGACGTATAACGTATAACGTGTAACGTATAACGTATAACGTATAACGTATAGCGTATAACGTATAACGTATAACGTGTAACGTATAACGTATAACGTATAACGTATAACGTATAACGTATAACGTGTAACGTATATCGTATAACGTATAACGCATAACGTATAACTTATAACGTGAAACGTATAACGTTTAACGTATAACGTATAACGTATAACGTATAACGTATAACGTATAACGTATAACGTATAACGTGTAACGTATATCGTATAACGTATAACGCATAACGTATAACTTATAACGTGAAACGTGTAACGTATAACGTATAACGTGTGACGTATAACGTGTGACGTATAACGTGTGACGTATAACGTATAACGTGTAACGTATAACGTATAACGTATTACGTATAACGTACAACGTATAACGTATTACGTACAACGTATAACGTATAACGTATAACGTGTGACGTATAACGTATAACGTGTAACGTATAACGTATAACGTGTAACGTATAACGTATAACGTGTGACGTATAACGTATAACGTGTAACGTATAACGTATAACGTATAACGTATAGCGTATAACGTATAACGTATAACGTGTAACGTATAACGTATAACGTATAACGTATAACGTATAACGTATAACGTGTAACGTATATCGTATAACGTATAACGCATAACGTATAACTTATAACGTGAAACGTATAACGTTTAACGTATAACGTATAACGTATAACGTATAACGTATAACGTGTAACGTATAACGTATAACGTATAACGTATAACGTATAACTTATAACGTGAAACGTATAACGTTTAACGTATAACGTATAACGTATAACGTATAACGTACAACGTATAACGTATAACGTATAACGTATAGCGTATAACGTATAACGTATAACGTGTAACGTATAACGTATAACGTATAACGTGTAACGTATAACGTATAACGTGTAACGTATAACGTATAACGTTTAACGTATAACGTATAACGTATAACGTATAAGGTATAACGTATAACGTGTAACGTATAACGTATAACGTGTGACGTATAACGTGTAACGTATAACGTATGACGTATAACGTGTATCGTGTAAGCTATGACGTATAACGTATAACGTATAACGTATAACGTATAACGTGTAACGTGTAACGTATAACGTGTAACGTATAATGTATAACGTATAACGTATAACGTATAACGTATAACGTATAACGTATAACGTATAACGTATAACGTATAACGTATAACGTATAACGTATAACGTATAACGTATAACGTATAACGTATAACGTATAACGTATAACGTATAACGTATAACGTATAACGTATAATGTATAACGTATAACGTATAACGTATAACGTGTAACGTATAACGTATAACGTGTGACGTATAACGTGTGACGTATAACGTATAACGTGTAACGTATAACGTATAACGTATTACGTATAACGTATAACGTATAACGTATTACGTACAACGTATAACGTGTAACGTATAACGTGTGACGTATAACGTATAACGTGTAACGTATAACGTATAACGTATAACGTATAACTTATAACGTATAACGTATAACGTATAACTTATAACGTATAACGTATAACGTTTAACGTATAACGCATAACGTATAACGTACAACGTGTAACGAAGAACGTATAACGAATAACGTAAAACGAATAACGTATTACATATTACGTATAACGTATAACATATAACGTATAACGTATAACGTGTAACGTATAACGTATAACGTATAACGTATAACGTATAACGTATAACGTATAACGTGTAACGTATAACGTATAACGTGTGACGTATAACGTATAACGTGTAACGTATAACGTATAACGTATAACGTATAACGTATAACGTATAACGTATAACGTATAACGTATAATGTATAACGAATAACGTATAACGTGTAACGTATAACGAATAACGTATAACGTACAACGTGTAACGAAGAACGCATAACGAATAACGTAAAACGTATAACGTATTACATATTACGTATAACGTATAACATATAACGTATAACGTATAACGTATAACGTATAACGTGTGACGTATAACGTATAACGTATAACGTGTAACGTATAACGCACAACGTATAACGTACAACGCATAACGAAGAACGTATAACGAATAACGTAAATCGTATAACGTATTACATACTACGTATAACGTATAACATATAACGTATAACGTATAACGTATAACGTATAACGTATAACGTATAACGTATAACGTATAACGTATAACGTATAACGTATAACGTATAACGTATAACGTATAACGTATAACGTATAACGTATAACGTATAACGTATAACGTATAACGTATAACGTATAACGTATAACGTGTAACGTATAACGTATAACGTGTGACGTATAACGTATAACGTCTAACGTATAACGTATAACGCGTGACGTATAACGTATAACGTGTAACGTATAACGTATAACGTGTGACGTATAACGTATAACGTGTAACGTATAAAGTATAACGTATAACGTATAACGTATAACGTTTAACGTATAGCGTATAACGTATAACGTATAACGTATATCGTATAACGTATAACGTATAACGTATAACGTATAACGTATAACGTATAACGTATCACGTATAACGTATAACGTATAACGCACAACGTATAACGTACAACGCATAACGAAGAACGTATAACGAATAACGTAAATCGTATAACGTATTACATATTACGTATAACGTATAACATATAACGTATAACGTATAACGTATGACGTATAACGTATAACGTATAACGTATTCCGTATAACGTATAACGTATAACGTATAACGTATAACGAATAACGTATAACGTATTACGTGTGACGTATAACGTATAACGTGTGACGTATAACGTATAACGTGTAACGTATAAAGTATAACGTATAACGTATAACGTATAACGTTTAACGTATAGCGTATAACGTATAACGTATAACGTATATCGTATAACGTATAACGTATAACGTATAACGTATAACGTATAACGTATAACGTATCACGTATAACGTATAACGTATAACGCACAACGTATAACGTACAACGCATAACGAAGAACGTATAACGAATAACGTAAATCGTATAACGTATTACATATTACGTATAACGTATAACATATAACGTATAACGTATAACGTATGACGTATAACGTATAACGTATAACGTATTCCGTATAACGTATAACGTATAACGTATAACGTATAACGAATAACGTATAACGTATTACGTGTGACGTATAACGTATAACGTGTAACGTATAACGTATAACGTATAACGTATAACGAATAACATATAACGTGTAACGTATAACGCACAACGTATAACGTACAACGCATAACGAAGAACGTATAACGTGTAACGTATAACGTATGACGTATAACGTATAACGTATAACCTATAACGTATAACATATAACGTATAACGTATAAAGTATAACGTATAACGTATAACGTATAACGTATAACGTATGACGTATAACGTATAACGTATAACGTATAACATATAACGTATAACGTATAAAGTATAACGTATAACGTATAACGTATAACGTATAACGTATAACGTATAACGTATAACGTATAACGTATAACGTATAACGTTTAACGTATAACGTATAACGTATAACGTATAACGTATAACGTGTAACGTATAACGTATAACGTGTGACGTATAACGTATAACGTGTAACGTATAACGTATAACGTATAACGTATAACGTATAACGTATAACGTATAACGTATAACGTATAACGTATAACGTATAACGTATAACGTATAACGTGCAACGTATAACGTATAACGTATAACGTATAACGTATAACGTATAACGTATAACGTGTGACGTATAACGTATAACGTCTAACGTATAACGTATAACGCGTGACGTATAACGTATAACGTGTAACGTATAACGTATAACGTGTGACGTATAACGTATAACGTGTAACGTATAAAGTATAACGTATAACGTATAACGTATAACGTTTAACGTATAGCGTATAACGTATAACGTATAACGTATATCGTATAACGTATAACGTATAACGTATAACGTATAACGTATAACGTATAACGTATCACGTATAACGTATAACGTATAACGCACAACGTATAACGTACAACGCATAACGAAGAACGTATAACGAATAACGTAAATCGTATAACGTATTACATATTACGTATAACGTATAACATATAACGTATAACGTATAACGTATGACGTATAACGTATAACGTATAACGTATTCCGTATAACGTATAACGTATAACGTATAACGTATAACGAATAACGTATAACGTATTACGTGTGACGTATAACGTATAACGTGTGACGTATAACGTATAACGTGTAACGTATAAAGTATAACGTATAACGTATAACGTATAACGTTTAACGTATAGCGTATAACGTATAACGTATAACGTATATCGTATAACGTATAACGTATAACGTATAACGTATAACGTATAACGTATAACGTATCACGTATAACGTATAACGTATAACGCACAACGTATAACGTACAACGCATAACGAAGAACGTATAACGAATAACGTAAATCGTATAACGTATTACATATTACGTATAACGTATAACATATAACGTATAACGTATAACGTATGACGTATAACGTATAACGTATAACGTATTCCGTATAACGTATAACGTATAACGTATAACGTATAACGAATAACGTATAACGTATTACGTGTGACGTATAACGTATAACGTGTAACGTATAACGTATAACGTATAACGTATAACGAATAACATATAACGTGTAACGTATAACGCACAACGTATAACGTACAACGCATAACGAAGAACGTATAACGTGTAACGTATAACGTATGACGTATAACGTATAACGTATAACCTATAACGTATAACATATAACGTATAACGTATAAAGTATAACGTATAACGTATAACGTATAACGTATAACGTATGACGTATAACGTATAACGTATAACGTATAACATATAACGTATAACGTATAAAGTATAACGTATAACGTATAACGTATAACGTATAACGTATAACGTATAACGTATAACGTATAACGTATAACGTATAACGTTTAACGTATAACGTATAACGTATAACGTATAACGTATAACGTGTAACGTATAACGTATAACGTGTGACGTATAACGTATAACGTGTAACGTATAACGTATAACGTATAACGTATAACGTATAACGTATAACGTATAACGTATAACGTATAACGTATAACGTATAACGTATAACGTATAACGTGCAACGTATAACGTATAACGTATAACGTATAACGTATAACGTATAACGTATAACGTATAACGTATAACGTATAACGTATAACGTATAACGTATAACGTATAACGTATAACGTATAACGTATAACGTATAACGTATAACGTATAACGTCTAACGTATAACGTATAACGTGTGACGTATATCGTACAACGTGTAACGTATAACGTATAACGTATAACGTATAACGTATAACGTATAACGTATAACGTATAACGTATAACGTATAACGTATAACGTATAACGTATAACGTATAACGTATAACGTATAACGTGTAACGCATAAAGTGTAACGTATAACGTGTAACGTATAACGTGTAACGCCTAACCTGTAACGTATAACGTGTAACGTATCACGTATAACGTATAACGTATAACGCACAACGTATAACGTACAACGCATAACGAAGAACGTATAACGAATAACGTAAATGGTATAACGTATTACATATTACGTATAACGTATAACATATAACGTATAACGTATAACGTATAACGTATAACGTGCAACGTATAACGTATAACGTATAACGTATAACGTATAACGTATAACGTATAACGTATAACGTATAACGTATAACGTATAACGTATAACGTATAACGTATAACGTATAACGTATAACGTATAACGTATAACGTATAACGTCTAACGTATAACGTATAACGTGTGACGTATATCGTACAACGTGTAACGTATAACGTATAACGTATAACGTATAACGTATAACGTATAACGTATAACGTATAACGTATAACGTATAACGTATAACGTATAACGTATAACGTATAACGTATAACGTGTAACGTATAACGTATAACGTGTGACGTATAACGTGTAACGTATAACGTATAACGTATAACGTATAACGTGTGACGTATAACGTGTAACGTATAAAGTATGACGTATAACGTATAACGTACAACGCATAACGAAGAACGTATAACGAATAACGTATAACGTATAACGTGTGACGTATAACGTGTAACGTATAAAGTATGACGTATAACGTATAACGTACAACGTATGACGTATAACGTATAACGTATAACGTATTACGTATAACGTATAACCTGTAACGTATAACGTATAACGAATAACGTATAACGTATAACGTATAACGTATAACGTATAACGTATAACGTATAACGTATAACGTATAACGTATAACGTATAACGTATAACGTATAACGTATAACGTATAACGTATAACGTATAACGTATTACGTATAACGTATAACGTATAACGTATAACGTATAACGTATAACGAATAACGTATAACGTATAACGTATAACGTATAACGTCTAACGTATAACGTATAACGTGTGACGTATAACGTGTAACGTGTAACGTATAACGTATAACGTATAACGTATAACGTATAACGTATAACGTATAACGTATATCGTATAACGTATAACGTATAACGTATAACGTATATCGTATAACGTATAACGTATAACGTATAACGTATAACGTATAACGTCTAACGTATAACGTATAACGTGTGACGTATAACGTATAACGTATAACGTATAACGTATAACGTATAACGTATAACGTATAACGTATAACGTATAACGTATAGCGTATAACGTATAACGTATAACGTGTGACGTATAACGTATAACGTATAACGTATAACGTATAACGTATAACGTGTAACGTATATCGTATAACGTATAACGCATAACGTATAACTTATAACGTGAAACGTATAACGTTTAACGTATAACGTATAACGTATAACGTATAACGTATAACGTATAACGTGTAACGTATATCGTATAACGTATAACGCATAACGTATAACTTATAACGTGAAACGTGTAACGTATAACGTATAACGTGTGACGTATAACGTGTGACGTATAACGTGTGACGTATAACGTATAACGTGTAACGTATAACGTATAACGTATTACGTATAACGTACAACGTATAACGTATTACGTACAACGTATAACGTATAACGTATAACGTGTGACGTATAACGTATAACGTGTAACGTATAACGTATAACGTGTAACGTATAACGTATAACGTGTGACGTATAACGTATAACGTGTAACGTATAACGTATAACGTATAACGTATAGCGTATAACGTATAACGTATAACGTGTAACGTATAACGTATAACGTATAACGTATAACGTATAACGTATAACGTGTAACGTATATCGTATAACGTATAACGCATAACGTATAACTTATAACGTGAAACGTATAACGTTTAACGTATAACGTATAACGTATAACGTATAACGTATAACGTGTAACGTATAACGTATAACGTATAACGTATAACGTATAACTTATAACGTGAAACGTATAACGTTTAACGTATAACGTATAACGTATAACGTATAACGTACAACGTATAACGTATAACGTATAACGTATAGCGTATAACGTATAACGTATAACGTGTAACGTATAACGTATAACGTATAACGTGTAACGTATAACGTATAACGTGTAACGTATAACGTATAACGTTTAACGTATAACGTATAACGTATAACGTATAAGGTATAACGTATAACGTGTAACGTATAACGTATAACGTGTGACGTATAACGTGTAACGTATAACGTATGACGTATAACGTGTATCGTGTAAGCTATGACGTATAACGTATAACGTATAACGTATAACGTATAACGTGTAACGTGTAACGTATAACGTGTAACGTATAATGTATAACGTATAACGTATAACGTATAACGTATAACGTATAACGTATAACGTATAACGTATAACGTATAACGTATAACGTATAACGTATAACGTGTAACGTATAACGTATAACGTATAACGTATAACGTATAACTTATAACGTGAAACGTATAACGTTTAACGTATAACGTATAACGTATAACGTATAACGTACAACGTATAACGTATAACGTATAACGTATAGCGTATAACGTATAACGTATAACGTGTAACGTATAACGTATAACGTATAACGTGTAACGTATAACGTATAACGTGTAACGTATAACGTATAACGTTTAACGTATAACGTATAACGTATAACGTATAAGGTATAACGTATAACGTGTAACGTATAACGTATAACGTGTGACGTATAACGTGTAACGTATAACGTATGACGTATAACGTGTATCGTGTAAGCTATGACGTATAACGTATAACGTATAACGTATAACGTATAACGTGTAACGTGTAACGTATAACGTGTAACGTATAATGTATAACGTATAACGTATAACGTATAACGTATAACGTATAACGTATAACGTATAACGTATAACGTATAACGTATAACGTATAACGTATAACGTATAACGTATAACGTATAACGTATAACGTATAACGTATAACGTATAACGTATAACGTATAACTTATAACGTATAACGTATAACGTTTAACGTATAACGTATAACGTGTAACGTATAACATATAACGTATAACGTGTAACGTATAACGTATAACGTGTGACGTATAACGTGTAACGCATAAAGTATGACGTATAACGTATAACGTACAACGCATAACGAAGAACGTATAACGAATAACGTATAACGTATAACGTGTGACGTATAACGTGTAACGTATAAAGTATGACGTATAACGTATAACGTACAACGCATAACGAAGAACGTATAACGAATAACGTAAATGGTATAACGTATTACATATTACGTATAACGTATAACATATAACGTATAACGTGTAACGTATAACGTATATCGTATAACGTATAACGTATAACGTATAACGTGTAACATATAACGTATAACGTATAACGTATAACTAATAACGTATAACGTATAACGTTTAACGTATAACGTATAACGTATAACGTATAACGTATAACGTATAACGTATAACGTGTAACGTATAACGTATAACGTGTGACGTATAACGTGTAACGTATAACGTATGACGTATAACGTATAACGTATAACGTATAACGTATAACGTATAACGTGTAACGTATAACGTATTACGTGTGACGTATAACGTATTACGTGTAACGTGTAACGTATAACGTATAAAGTATTATATAACGTATAACGTATAACGTATAACGTATAACGTATAACGTATAACGTATAACGTATAACGTATAACGTATAACGTATAACGTATAACGTATAACGTATAACGTATAACGTATAACGTATAACGTATAACGTATAACGTCTAACGTATAACGTATAACGTGTGACGTATAACGTGTAACGTGTAACGTATAACGTGTAACGTATAACATATAACGTATAACGTATAACGTATAACGTATAACATATAACGTGTAACGTATAACGTATAACGTATAACGTATTACGTATAACGTATAACGTATAACGTATAACGTATAACGTATACCGTATAACGTATAAAGTATAACGTATAACGTGTAACGTATAACGTATAACGTATAACGTATAACTTATAACGTATAACGTATAACGTTTAACGTATAACGTATAACGTATAACGTATAACGTATAACGTATAACGTATAACGTCTAACGTGTAACGTATAACGTGTGACGTATAACGTGTAACGTGTAACGTATAACGTGTAACGTATAACGTATAACGCACAACGTATAACGTACAACGCATAACGAAGAACGTATAACGAATAACGTAAATGGTATAACGTATTACATATTACGTATAACGTATAACATATAACGTATAACGTGTAACGTATAACGTGTAACGTATAACATGTAACGTATAACGTGTAACGTATAACTTATAACGTATAACGTATAACGTTTAACGTATAACGTATAACGTATAACGTATAACGTATAACATATAACGTATAACGTGTAACGTATAACGTATAACGTATGACGTATAACGTATAACGTATAACGTATTCCGTATGACGTATAACGTATAACGTATAACGTATAACGAATAACGTATAACGTATAACGTATAACGTATAACGTATAACGTATAACGTATAACGTGTAACGTATAACGTATAACGTGTAACGTATAACGTATAACGTTTAACGTATAACGTATAACGTATAACGTATAACGTATAAGGTATAACGTATAACGTGTAACGTATAACGTATAACGTGTAACGTATAACGTGTAACGCATAACGTGTAACGTATAACGTGTAACGTATCACGTATAACGTATAACGTATAACGCACAACGTATAACGTACAACGCATAACGAAGAATGTATAACGAATAACGTAAATGGTATAACGTATTACATATTACGTATAACGTATAACATATAACGTATAACGTGTAACGTGTAACGTATAACGTGTAACGTATAACGTGTAACGTATAATGTGTAACGTATAACGTGTAACGTATAACGTGTAACGTATAACGTGTAACGTATAAGGTGTAACGTATAACGTGTAACGTATAACGTATAACGTATAACGTATAACGTATAACGTATAACGTATAACGTATAACGTATAACGTATAACGTATAACGTATAACGTATAACGTATAACGTATAACGTATAACGTGTAACGTATAACGTATAACGTGTAACGTATAACGTATAACGTTTAACGTATAACGTATAACGTATAACGTTTAAGGTATAACGTATAACGTTTAACGTATAACGTATAAGGTATAACGTATAACGTGTAACGTATAACGTATAACGTATAACGCATAACGTATAACGTATATCGTATAACGTATAGCGTATAACGTGTAACGTATAACGTATAACGTGTAACGTATAACGTATAACGTTTAACGCATAACGTATAACGTATAACGTATAACGTATAAGGTATAACGTATAACGTGTAACGTATAACGTATAACGTGTGACGTATAACGTGTAACGTATAACGTATGACGTATAACGTGTATCGTGTAAGCTATGACGTATAACGTATAACGTATAACGTATAACGTATAACGTGTAACGTATAACGTATAACGTGTAACGTATAACGTATAACGTTTAACGTATAACGTATAACGTATAACGTTTAACGTATAACGTATAACGTATAACGTATAACGTATAACGTATAAGGTACAACGTATAACGTGTAACGTATAACGTATAACGTATAACGTGTAACGTATAACGTATAACGTATAACGTATAGCGTATAACGTGTAACGTATAACGTATAACGTGTAACGTATAACGTATAACGTTTAACGTATAACGTATAACGTATAACGTATAACGTATAAGGTATAACGTATAACGTGTAACGTATAACGTGTAACGTATAACGTGTAACGTATAACGTATAACGTATAACGTATAACGTATAACGTATAACGTATAACGTATAACGTATAACGTATAACGTATAACGTATAACGTATAACGTATAACGTATAACGTATAACGTATAACGTGTAACGTATAACGTATAACGTGTAACGTATAACGTATAACGTTTAACGTATAACGTATAACGTATAACGCATAACGTATAACGTATAAGGTATAACGTATAACGTATAACGTGTAACGTGTAACGTATAACGTATAACGTGTGACGTATAACGTGTAACGTATAACGTATGACGTATAACGTGTATCGTGTAAGCTATGACGTATAACGTATAACGTATAACGTATAACGTATAACGTGTAACGTATAACGTATAACGTGTAACGTATAACGTATAACGTATAACGCATAACGTATAACGTATAACGTATAACGTATAACGTATAACGTATAACGTATAACGTATAACGTATAACGTATAACGTACAACGTATAACGTGTAACGTATAACGTATAACGTGTGACGTATAACGTGTGAAGTATAACGTATAACGTGTAACGTATAACGTATAACGTATTACGTATAACGTATAACGTATAACGTATTACGTACAACGTATGACGTATAACGTATAACGTGTGACGTATAACGTATAACGTGTAACGTATAACGTATAACGTATAACGTATAACGTATAACGTATAACGTATAACGTATAACTTATAACTTATAACGTATAACGTATAACGTTTAACGTATAACGCATAACGTATAACGTACAATGTGTAACGAAGAACGTATAACGTGTAACGTATAACGTATAACGTCTAACGTATAACGTATAACGTATAACGTATAACGTATAACGTATAACGTATAACGTCTAACGTATAACGTATAACGTGTGACGTATAACGTGTAACGTGTAACGTATAACGTGTAACGTATAACGTATAACGTATAACGTATAACGTATAACGTGTAACGCATAACGTATAACGTATTGCGTATAACGTATAACGTATAACGTATAACGTATAACGAATAACGTATAACGTATAACGTATAACGTATAACGTATAACGTATAACGTGTAACGTATAACGTGTAACGTATAACGTGTAACGTATAACGTGTAACGTATAACGTGTAACGTATAACGTGTAACGTATAACGTATAACGTATAACGTATAACGTATAACGTATAACGTATAACTTATAACGTATAACGTATAACGTATAACGTGTAACGTATAACGTATAACGTGTGACGTATAACGTATAACGTTTAACGTATAACGTATAACGTATAACGTATAACGTATAAGGTATAACGTATAACGTGTAACGTATAACGTATAACGTGTGACGTATAACGTGTAACGTATAACGTATGACGCATAACGTGTATCGTGTAAGCTATGACGTATAACGTATAACGTATAACGTATAACGTATAACGTATAACGTGTAACGTATAACGTATAACGTGTAACGTATAACGTATAACGTTTAACGTATAACGTATAACGTATAACGTTTAACGTATAACGTATAACGTATAACGTATAACGTATAAGGTATAACGTATAACGTGTAACGTATAACGTATAACGTATAACGTATAACGTATAACGTATAACGTATAACGTATAACGTGTAACGTATAACGTATAATGTGTAACGTATAACGTATAACGTTTAACGTATAACGTATAACGTATAACGTATAACGTATAACGTATAAGGTATAACGTATAACGTGTAACGTATAACGTGTAACGTATAACGTGTAACGTATAACGTATAACGTATAACGTATAACGTATAACGTATAACGTATAACGTATAACGTATAACGTATAACGTATAACGTATAACGTATAACGTATAACGTATAACGTATAACGTGTAACGTATAACGTATAACGTATAACGTGTAACGTATAACGTATAACGTTTAACGTATAACGTATAACGTATAACGTATAACGTATAAGGTATAACGTATAACGTATAACGTGTAACGTATAACGTATATCGTGTGACGTATAACGTGTAACGTATAACGTATGACGTATAACGTGTATCGTGTAAGCTATGACGTATAACGTATAACGTATAACGTATAACGTATAACGTGTAACGTATAACGTATAACGTGTAACGTATAACGTATAACGTATAACGTATAACGTATAACGTATAACGTATAACGTATAACGTATAACGTATAACGTATAACGTGTAACGTATAACGTATAACGTATAACGTATAACGTGTAACGTATAACGTATAACGTGTGACGTATAACGTGTGACGTATAACGTATAACGTGTAACGTATAACGTATAACGTATTACGTATAACGTATAACGTATACCGTATTACGTACAACGTATGACGTATAACGTATAACGTGTGACGTATAACGTATAACGTATAACGTATAACGTATAACGTATAACGTATAACGTATAACGTATAACGTATAACGTATAACTTATAACGTGTAACGTATAACGTGTAACGTATAACGTGTAACGTATAACGTATAACGTATAACGTATAACGTATAACGTATAACGTATAACGTATAACGTATAACGTATAACGTATTACGTATAACGTATAACGTATAACGTATTACGTACAACGTATGACGTATAACGTATAACGTGTGACGTATAACGTATAACGTGTAACGTATAACGTATAACGTTTAACGTATAACGTATAACGTATAACGTATAACGTATAACGTATAAGGTATAACGTATAACGTGTAACGTATAACGTGTGACGTATAACGTCTAACGTGTAACGTATAACGTATAACGTATAACGTATAACGTATAACGTATAACGTATAACGTATAACTTATAACGTATAACGTGTAACGTATAACGTATAACGTATAACGTATAACGTATAACGTGTAACGTATAACGTATAACGTGTAACGTATAACGTATAACGTTTAACGTATAACGTATAACGTTTAACGTATAACGTATAACGTATAAGGTATAACGTATAACGTGTAACGTATAACGTGTGACATATAACGTATAACGTATAACGTATTACGTGTGACGTATAACTTATAACGTGTAACGTATAACGTATAACGTATAACGTGTGACGTATAACGTGTAACGTATAACGTATAACGTATAACGTATAACGTATAACGTATAACGTATAACGTATAACGTATAACGTATAACGTGTAACGTATAACGTATAACGTGTGACGTATAACGTGTAACGTATAACGTATGACGTATAACGTGTATCGTGTAAGCTATGACGTATAACGTATAACGTATAACGTATAACGTATAACGTATAACGTGTAACGTATAACGTATAACGTGTAACGTATAACGTATAACGTATTACGTATAACGTATAACGTATAACGTATTACGTACAACGTATGACGTATAACGTATAACGTGTGACGTATAACGTATAACGTGTAACGTATAACGTATAACGTATAACGTATAACGTATAACGTATAACGTATAACGTATAACGTATAACGTATAACTTATAACGTATAACGTATAACGTTTAACGTATAACGCATAACGTATAACGTACAACGTGTAACGAAGAACGTATAACGAATAACGTAAAACGAATAACGTATTACATATTACGTATAACGTATAACATATATCGTATAACGTATAACGTGTAACGTATAACGTATAACGTATAACGTATAACGTATAACGTATAACGTTTAACGTATAACGTATAACGTATAACGTGTAACGTATAACGTATAACGTGTGACGTATAACGTATAACGTGTAACGTATAACGTATAACGTATAACGTATAACGTATAACGTATAACGTATAACGTATAACGTATAACGTATAACGAATAACGTATAGCGTGTAACGTATAACGAATAACGTATAACGTACAACGTGTAACGTATAACGTATAACGTGTGACGTATAACGTGTAACGTATAACGTATGACGTATAACGTATAACGTATAACGTATAACGTGTGACGTATAACGTGTAACGTATAACGTATAACGTTTAACGTATAACGTATAACGTATAACGTATAACGTGTAACGTATAACGTATTACGCGTGACGTATAACTTATAA
This sequence comes from Ptiloglossa arizonensis, assembly GCF_051014685.1. Classification (NCBI taxonomy): domain Eukaryota; kingdom Metazoa; phylum Arthropoda; class Insecta; order Hymenoptera; family Colletidae; genus Ptiloglossa; species Ptiloglossa arizonensis. The sequence goes on from NW_027478391.1 coordinate 2,474,951, forward strand.
CGTGTAACGTATAACGTATAACGTATAACGTATAACGTATAACGTTTAACGTATAACGTATAACGTATAACGTATAACGTGTAACGTATAACGTATTACGCGTGACGTATAACTTATAACGTGTAACGTATAACGTATAACGTATAACGTGTGACGTATAACGTGTGACGTATAACGTGTAACGAATAACGTATGACGTATGACGTGTATCGTGTAAGCTGTGACGTATAACGTGTAACGTATTACGTATAACGTATAACGTATAACGTATAACGTATAACGTATAACGTATAACGTATAACGTATAACGTTTAACGTATAACGTATAACGTATAAGGTATAACGTGTAACGTATAACGTATTACGCGTGACGTATAACTTATAACGTGTAACGTATAACGTATAACGTATAACGTGTGACGTATAACGTGTAACGTATAACGAATAACGTATAACGTATAACGTATAACGTATAACGTATAACGTATAACGTATAACGTATAACGTATAACGTATAACGTGTAACGTATAACGTATAACGTGTGACGTATAACGTGTAACGTATAACGTACAACGTATAACGTATAACTTATAACGTGTAACGTATAACGTGCAACGTATAACGTGTAACGTATAACGTATAACGTATAACGTATAACGTATAACGTATAACGTATAACGTATAACGTTTAACGTATAACGTATAACGTATAACGTATAACGTGTAACGTATAACGTATTACGTGTGACGTATAACTTATAACGTGTAACGTATAACGTATAACGTATAACGTGTGACGTATAACGTGTAACGTATAACGTATAACGTATAACGTATAACGTATAACGTATAACGTATAACGTATAACGTATAACGTATAACGTGTAACGTATAACGTATAACGTGTGACGTATAACGTGTAACGTATAACGTATGACGTATAACGTGTATCGTGTAAGCTATGACGTATAACGTATAACGTATAACGTATAACGTTTAACGTATAACGTATAACGTATAACGTATAACGTATAAGGTATAACGTATAACGTATAACGTGTAACGTATAACGTATAACGTGTGACGTATAACGTGTAACGTATAACGTATGACGTATAACGTGTATCGTGTAAGCTATGACGTATAACGTATAACGTATAACGTATAACGTATAACGTGTAACGTATAACGTATAACGTATAACGTATAACGTATAACGTGTAACGTATAACGTGTAACGTGTGACGTATAACGTGTGACGTATAACGTATAACGTGTAACGTATAACGTATAACGTATTACGTATAACGTATAACGTATAACGTATTACGTACAACGTATGACGTGTAACGTGTGACGTATAACGTGTGACGTATAACGTATAACGTGTAACGTATAACGTATTACGTATAACGTATAACGTATAACGTATTACGTACAACGTATGACGTGTAACGTATAACGTGTGACGTATAACGTATAACGTGTAACGTATAACGTACAACGTATAACGTATAACTTATAACGTGTAACGTATAACGTGCAACGTATAACGTGTAACGTATAACGTATAACGTATAACTTATAACGTGTAACGTATAACGTGTAACGTATAACGTGTAACGTATAACGTATAACATATAACGTATAACGTATAACGTATAACGTATAACGTATAACGTATAACGTATAACGTATAACGTGTAACGTATAACGTATAACGTGTGACGTATAACGTGTAACGTATAACGTATGACGTATAACGTGTATCGTGTAAGCTATGACGTATAACGTATAACGTATAACGAATAACGTTTAACGTATAACGTATAACGTACAACGTATAACGTATAACGTATAAGGTATAACGTATAACGTATAACGTGTAACGTATAACGTATAACGTGTGACGTATAACGTGTAACGTATAACGTATGACGTATAACGTGTATCGTGTAAGCTATGACGTATAACGTATAACGTATAACGTATAACGTATAACGTGTAACGTATAACGTATAACGTGTAACGTATAACGTATAACGTATAACGTATAACGTATAACGTATAACGTATAACGTATAACGTATAACGTATAACGTGTAACGTATAACGTATAACGTGTGACGTATAACGTGTAACGTATAACGTATGACGTATAACGTGTATCGTGTAAGCTATGACGTATAACGTATAACGTATAACGTATAACGTTTAACGTATAACGTATAACGTATAACGTATAACGTATAAGGTATAACGTATAACGTATAACGTATAACGTATAACGTATAACGTATAACGTATAACGTATAACGTATAACGTATAACTTATAACGTGTAACGTATAACGTGTACCGTATAACGTGCAACGTATAACGTGTAACGTATAACGTATAACGTATAACGTATAACGTATAACGTATAACGTATAACGTATAACGTTTAACGTATAACGTATAACGTACAACGTGTGACGTATAACGTGTAACGTATAACGTATGACGTATAACGTGTATCGTGTAAGCTATGACGTATAACGTATAACGTATAACGTATAACGTATAACGTGTAACGTATAACGTATAACGTATAACGTATAACGTGTAACGTATAACGTATAACGTGTGACGTATAACGTGTGACGTATAACGTATAACGTGTAACGTATAACGTATAACGTATTACGTATAACGTATAACGTATAACGTATTACGTACAACGTATGACGTGTAACGTATAACGTGTGACGTATAACGTATAACGTGTAACGTATAACGTATAACGTATAACGTATAACGTATAACGTATAACGTATAACGTATAACGTATAACGTATAACGTATAACTTATAACGTGTAACGTATAACGTGTACCGTATAACGTGTAACGTATAACGTGTAACGTATAACGTATAACGTATAACGTATTACGTATAACGTATAACGTATAACGTATAACGTATAACGTATAACGTATAGCGTATAACGTATAACGTGTAACGTATAACGTATAACGTGTGACGTATAACGTGTAACGTATAACGTATGACGTATAACGTGTATCGTGTAAGCTATGACGTATAACGTATAACGTATAACGTATAACGTTTAACGTATAACGTATAACGTATAACGTATAACGTATAAGGTATAACGTATAACGTATAACGTGTAACGTATAACGTATAACGTGTGACGTATAACGTGTAACGTATAACGTATGACGTATAACGTGTATCGTGTAAGCTATGACGTATAACGTATAACGTATAACGTATAACGTATAACGTGTAACGTATAACGTATAACGTGTAACGTATAACGTATAACGTAGAACGTATAACGTATAACGTATAACGTATAACGTATAACGTATAACGTATAACGTGTAACGTATAACGTGTAACGTATAACGTATAACGTATAACGTATAACGTGTAACGTATAACGTATAACGTGTGACGTATAACGTGTGACGTGTAACGTATAACGTGTAACGTATAACGTATAACGTATTACGTATAACGTATAACGTATAACGTATAACGTATTACGTACAACGTATGACGTATAACGTATAACGTGTGACGTATAACGTATAACGTGTAACGTATAACGTATAACGTATAACGTATAACGTATAACGTATAACGTATAACGTATAACGTATAACTTATAACGTGTAACGTATAACGTGTAACGTATAACGTGTAACGTATAACGTATAACGTATAACGTATAACGTATAACGTATAACGTATAACGTATAACGTATAACGTATAACCTATAACGTATTACGTATAACGTATAACGTATAACGTATTACGTACAACGTATGACGTATAACGTATAACGTGTGACGTATAACGTATAACGTGTAACGTATAACGTATAACGTATAACGTATAACGTATAACGTATAACGTATAACGTATAACTTATAACGTATAACGTATAACGTTTAACGTATAACGCATAACGTATAACGTACAACGTGTAACGAAGAACGTATAACGAATAACGTAAAACGAATAACGTATTACATATTACGTATAACGTATAACATATATCGTATAACGTATAACGTGTAACGTATAACGTATAACGTATAACGTATAACGTATAACGTATAACGTATAACGTATAACGTGTAACGTAAAACGTATAACGTGTGACGTATAACGTATAACGTGTAACGTATAACGTATAACGTATAACGTATAACGTATAACGTATAACGTATAACGTATAACGTATAACGTATAACGTATAACGAATAACGTATAACGTGTAACGTATAACGAATAACGTAAAACGTACAACGTGTAACGTATAACGTATAACGTGTGACGTATAACGTATAACGTATAACGTATAACGTATAACGAATAACGTATAACGTGTAACGTATAACGAATAACGTAAAACGTACAACGTGTAACGTATAACGTATAACGTGTGACGTATAACGTGTAACGTATAACGTATAACGTGTAACGTATAACGTATAACGTATAACGTATAACGTATAACGTATAACGTATAACGTATAACGTATAACGTATAACTTATAACGTGTAACGTATAACGTGTAACGTATAACGTGTAACGTATAACGTATAACGTATAACGTATAACGTATAACGTATAACGTATAACGTATAACGTATAACGTATAACGTGTAACGTATAACGTATAACGTGTGACGTATAACGTGTAACGTATAACGTATGACGTATAACGTGTATCGTGTAAGCTATGACGTATAACGTATAACGTATAACGAATAACGTTTAACGTATAACGTATAACGTACAACGTATAACGTATAACGTATAAGGTATAACGTATAACGTATAACGTGTAACGTATAACGTATAACGTGTGACGTATAACGTGTAACGTATAACGTATGACGTATAACGTGTATCGTGTAAGCTATGACGTATAACGTATAACGTTTAACGTATAACGTATAACGTGTAACGTATAACGTATAACGTGTAACGTATAACGTATAACGTATAACGTATAACGTATAACGTATAACGTATAACGCATAACGTATAACGTATAACGTGTAACGTATAACGTATAACGTGTGACGTATAACGTGTAACGTATAACGTATGACGTATAACGTGTATCGTGTAAGCTATGACGTATAACGTATAACGTATAACGTATAACGTTTAACGTATAACGTATAACGTATAACGTATAACGTATAAGGTATAACGTATAACGTATAACGTGTAACGTATAACGTACAACGTGTGACGTATAACGTGTAACGTATAACGTATGACGTATAACGTGTATCGTGTAAGCTATGGCGTATAACGTATAACGTATAACGTATAACGTATAACGTGTAACGTATAACGTATAACGTATAACGTATAACGTGTAACGTATAACGTATAACGTGTGACGTATAACGTGTGACGTATAACGTATAACGTGTAACGTATAACGTATAACGTATTACGTATAACGTATAACGTATAACGTATTACGTACAACGTATGACGTGTAACGTATAACGTGTGACGTATAACGTATAACGTGTAACGTATAACGTATAACGTATAACGTATAACGTATAACGTATAACGTATAACGTATAACGTATAACGTATAACGTATAACGTATAACTTATAACGTGTAACGTATAACGTGTAACGTATAACGTGTAACGTATAACGTATAACGTATAACGTATAACGTATAACGTATAACGTATAACGTATAACGTATAACGTATAACGTATAACGTATAACGTATAACGTGTAACGTATAACGTATAACGTGTGACGTATAACGTGTAACGTATAACGTATGACGTATAACGTGTATCGTGTAAGCTATGACGTATAACGTATAACGTATAACGTATAACGTTTAACGTATAACGTATAACGTATAACGTATAACGTATAAGGTATAACGTATAACGTATAACGTGTAACGTATAACGTATAACGTGTGACGTATAACGTGTAACGTATAACGTATGACGTATAACGTGTATCGTGTAAGCTATGACGTATAACGTATAACGTATAACGTATAACGTATAACGTGTAACGTATAACGTATAACGTGTAACGTATAACGTATAACGTAGAACGTATAACGTATAACGTATAACGTATAACGTATAACGTATAACGTATAACGTGTAACGTATAACGTGTAACGTATAACGTATAACGTATAACGTATAACGTGTAACGTATAACGTATAACGTGTGACGTATAACGTGTGACGTGTAACGTATAACGTGTAACGTATAACGTATAACGTATTACGTATAACGTATAACGTATAACGTATTACGTACAACGTATGACGTATAACGTATAACGTGTGACGTATAACGTATAACGTGTAACGTATAACGTATAACGTATAACGTATAACGTATAACGTATAACGTATAACGTATAACGTATAACTTATAACGTGTAACGTATAACGTGTAACGTATAACGTGTAACGTATAACGTATAACGTATAACGTATAACGTATAACGTATAACGTATAACGTATAACGTATAACGTATAACCTATAACGTATTACGTATAACGTATAACGTATAACGTATTACGTACAACGTATGACGTATAACGTATAACGTGTGACGTATAACGTATAACGTGTAACGTATAACGTATAACGTATAACGTATAACGTATAACGTATAACGTATAACGTATAACTTATAACGTATAACGTATAACGTTTAACGTATAACGCATAACGTATAACGTACAACGTGTAACGAAGAACGTATAACGAATAACGTAAAACGAATAACGTATTACATATTACGTATAACGTATAACATATATCGTATAACGTATAACGTGTAACGTATAACGTATAACGTATAACGTATAACGTATAACGTATAACGTATAACGTATATCGTGTAACGTAAAACGTATAACGTGTGACGTATAACGTATAACGTGTAACGTATAACGTATAACGTATAACGTATAACGTATAACGTATAACGTATAACGCATAACGTATAACGTATAACGAATAACGTATAACGTGTAACGTATAACGAATAACGTAAAACGTACAACGTGTAACGTATAACGTATAACGTGTGACGTATAACGTGTAACGTATAACGTATATCGTATAACGTATAACGTGTAACGTATAACGTATAACGTGTGACGTATAACGTGTGACGTATAACGTATAACGTGTAACGTATAACGTATAACGTATTACGTATAACGTATAACGTATAACGTATTACGTACAACGTATGACGTATAACGTATAACGTGTGACGTATAACGTATAACGTGTAACGTATAACGTATAACGTATAACGTATAACGAATAACGTATAACGTATAACGTGTAACGTATAACGTATAACGTGTAACGTATAACGTATAACGTATAACGTATAACGTATAACGTATAACGTATAACGTATAACGTATAACGTATAACGTATAACGTGTAACGTATAACGTATAACGTATAACGTATAACGTGTAACGTATAACGTATAACGTGTGACGTATAACGTGTGACGTATAACGTATAACGTGTAACGTATAACGTATAACGTATTACGTATAACGTATAACGTATAACGTATTACGTACAACGTATGACGTATAACGTATAACGTGTGACGTATAACGTATAACGTGTAACGTATAACGTATAACGTATAACGTATAACGTATAACGTATAACGTATAACGTATAACGTATAACTTATAACGTGTAACGTATAACGTGTAACGTATAACGTGTAACGTATAACGTATAACGTATAACGTATAACGTATAACGTATAACGTATAACGTATAACGTATAACGTATAACGTATAACGTATAACGTATAACGTATAACGTATAACGTATAACGTATAACGTATAACGTATAACGTATAACGTATAACGTGTAACGTATAACGTATAACGTATAACGTATAACGTGTAACGTATAACGTATAACGTGTGACGTATAACGTGTGACGTATAACGTATAACGTGTAACGTATAACGTATAACGTATTACGTATAACGTATAACGTATACCGTATTACGTACAACGTATGACGTATAACGTATAACGTGTGACGTATAACGTATAACGTATAACGTATAACGTATAACGTATAACGTATTACGTATAACGTATAACGTATAACGTATTACGTACAACGTATGACGTATAACGTATAACGTGTGACGTATAACGTATAACGTGTAACGTATAACGTATAACGTATAACGTATAACGTATAAGGTATAACGTATAACGTATAACGTGTAACGTATAACGTATAACGTGTGACGTATAACGTGTAACGTATAACGTATGACGTATAACGTGTATCGTGTAAGCTATGACGTATAACGTATAACGTATAACGTATAACGTATAACGTATAACGTATAACTTATAACGTATAACGTGTAACGTATAACGTATAACGTATAACGTATAACGTATAACGTGTAACGTATAACGTATAACGTGTAACGTATAACGTATAACGTTTAACGTATAACGTATAACGTATAACGTTTAACGTATAACGTATAACGTATAAGGTATAACGTATAACGTGTAACGTATAACGTGTGACATATAACGTATAACGTGTAACGTTAAACGTATAACGTATAACGTATAACGTATAACGTATAACGTATAACGTATAACGTATAACTTATAACGTGTAACGTATAACGTATAACGTATAACGTATAACGTATAACGTGTAACGTATAACGTATAACGTGTAACGTATAACGTATAACGTTTAACGTATAACGTATAACGTATAACGTTTAACGTATAACGTATAACGTATTACGTACAACGTATGACGTATAACGTATAACGTGTGACGTATAACGTATAACGTGTAACGTATAACGTATAACGTATAACGTATAACGTATAACGTATAACGTATAACGTATAACTTATGACGTATAACGTATAACGTTTAACGTATAACGCATAACGTATAACGTACAACGTGTAACGAAGAACGTATAACGAATAACGTAAAACGAATAACGTATTACATATTACGTATAACGTATAACATATATCGTATAACGTATAACGTGTAACGTATAACGTATAACGTATAACGTATAACGTATAACGTATAACGTATAACGTATAACGTGTAACGTAAAACGTATAACGTGTGACGTATAACGTATAACGTGTAACGTATAACGTATAACGTATAACGTATAACGTATAACGTATAACGTATAACGCATAACGTATAACGTATAACGAATAACGTATAACGTGTAACGTATAACGAATAACGTAAAACGTACAACGTGTAACGTATAACGTATAACGTGTGACGTATAACGTGTAACGTATAACGTATATCGTATAACGTATAACGTGTAACGTATAACGTATAACGTGTGACGTATAACGTGTGACGTATAACGTATAACGTGTAACGTATAACGTATAACGTATTACGTATAACGTATAACGTATAACGTATTACGTACAACGTATGACGTATAACGTATAACGTGTGACGTATAACGTATAACGTGTAACGTATAACGTATAACGTATAACGTATAACGAATAACGTATAACGTATAACGTGTAACGTATAACGTATAACGTGTAACGTATAACGTATAACGTATAACGTATAACGTATAACGTATAACGTATAACGTATAACGTATAACGTATAACGTATAACGTGTAACGTATAACGTATAACGTATAACGTATAACGTGTAACGTATAACGTATAACGTGTGACGTATAACGTGTGACGTATAACGTATAACGTGTAACGTATAACGTATAACGTATTACGTATAACGTATAACGTATAACGTATTACGTACAACGTATGACGTATAACGTATAACGTGTGACGTATAACGTATAACGTGTAACGTATAACGTATAACGTATAACGTATAACGTATAACGTATAACGTATAACGTATAACGTATAACTTATAACGTGTAACGTATAACGTGTAACGTATAACGTGTAACGTATAACGTATAACGTATAACGTATAACGTATAACGTATAACGTATAACGTATAACGTATAACGTATAACGTATAACGTATAACGTATAACGTATAACGTATAACGTATAACGTATAACGTATAACGTATAACGTATAACGTATAACGTGTAACGTATAACGTATAACGTATAACGTATAACGTGTAACGTATAACGTATAACGTGTGACGTATAACGTGTGACGTATAACGTATAACGTGTAACGTATAACGTATAACGTATTACGTATAACGTATAACGTATACCGTATTACGTACAACGTATGACGTATAACGTATAACGTGTGACGTATAACGTATAACGTATAACGTATAACGTATAACGTATAACGTATTACGTATAACGTATAACGTATAACGTATTACGTACAACGTATGACGTATAACGTATAACGTGTGACGTATAACGTATAACGTGTAACGTATAACGTATAACGTATAACGTATAACGTATAAGGTATAACGTATAACGTATAACGTGTAACGTATAACGTATAACGTGTGACGTATAACGTGTAACGTATAACGTATGACGTATAACGTGTATCGTGTAAGCTATGACGTATAACGTATAACGTATAACGTATAACGTATAACGTATAACGTATAACTTATAACGTATAACGTGTAACGTATAACGTATAACGTATAACGTATAACGTATAACGTGTAACGTATAACGTATAACGTGTAACGTATAACGTATAACGTTTAACGTATAACGTATAACGTATAACGTTTAACGTATAACGTATAACGTATAAGGTATAACGTATAACGTGTAACGTATAACGTGTGACATATAACGTATAACGTGTAACGTTAAACGTATAACGTATAACGTATAACGTATAACGTATAACGTATAACGTATAACGTATAACTTATAACGTATAACGTGTAACGTATAACGTATAACGTGTAACGTATAACGTATAACGTTTAACGTATAACGTATAACGTTTAACGTATAACGTATAACGTATAACGTGTGACGTATAACGTGTAACGTATAACGTATGACGTATAACGTGTATCGTGTAAGCTATGACGTATAACGTATAACGTATAACGTATAACGTATAACGTATAACGTATAACGTGTGACGTATAACGTATAACGTGTAACGTATAACGTATAACCTATAACGTATAACGTATAACGTATAACGTATAACGTATAACGTATAACTTATAACGTATAACGTATAACGTTTAACGTGTAACGCATAACGTATAACGTACAACGTGTAACGAAGAACGTATAACGAATAACGTAAAACGAATAACGTATTACATATTACGTATAACGTATAACATATATCGTATAACGTATAACGTGTAACGTATAACGTATAACGTATAACGTATAACGTATAACGTATAACGTATAACGTTTAACGTATAACGTATAACGTATAACGTGTAACGTATAACGTATAACGTGTGACGTATAACGTATAACGTGTAACGTATAACGTATAACGTATAACGTATAACGTATAACGTATAACGTATAACGTATAACGTATAACGAATAACGTATAGCGTGTAACGTATAACGAATAACGTATAACGTACAACGTGTAACGTATAACGTATAAAGTGTGACGTATAACGTGTAACGTATAACGTATGACGTATAACGTATAACGTATAACGTATAACGTATAACGTGTGACGTATAACGTGTAACGTATAACGTATAACGTTTAACGTATAACGTATAACGTATAACGTATAACGTGTAACGTATAACGTATTACGCGTGACGTATAACTTATAACGTGTAACGTATAACGTATAACGTATAACGTATAACGTATAACGTTTAACGTATAACGTATAACGTATAACGTATAACGTGTAACGTATAACGTATTACGCGTGACGTATAACTTATAACGTGTAACGTATAACGTATAACGTATAACGTGTGACGTATAACGTGTGACGTATAACGTGTAACGAATAACGTATGACGTATGACGTGTATCGTGTAAGCTGTGACGTATAACGTGTAACGTATTACGTATAACGTATAACGTATAACGTATAACGTGTAACGTATAACGTATAACGTATAACGTACAACGTATAACGTATAACTTATAACGTGTAACGTATAACGTGCAACGTATAACGTGTAACGTATAACGTATAACGTATAACGTATAACGTATAACGTATAACGTATAACGTATAACGTATAACGTTTAACGTATAACGTATAACGTATAACGTATAACGTATAACGTGTAACGTATAACGTATTACGTGTGACGTATAACTTATAACGTGTAACGTATAACGTATAACGTATAACGTGTGACGTATAACGTGTAACGTATAACGTATAACGTATAACGTATAACGCATAACGTATAACGTATAACGTATAACGTATAACGTATAACGTGTAACGTATAACGTATAACGTGTGACGTATAACGTGTAACGTATAACGTATGACGTATAACGTGTATCGTGTAAGCTATGACGTATAACGTATAACGTATAACGTATAACGTTTAACGTATAACGTATAACGTATAACGTATAACGTATAAGGTATAACGTATAACGTATAACGTGTAACGTATAACGTATAACGTGTGACGTATAACGTGTAACGTATAACGTATGACGTATAACGTGTATCGTGTAAGCTATGACGTATAACGTATAACGTATAACGTATAACGTATAACGTGTAACGTATAACGTATAACGTATAACGTATAACGTATAACGTGTAACGTATAACGTATAACGTGTGACGTATAACGTGTGACGTATAACGTATAACGTGTAACGTATAACGTATAACGTATTACGTATAACGTATAACGTATAACGTATTACGTACAACGTATGACGTGTAACGTATAACGTGTGACGTATAACGTATAACGTGTAACGTATAACGTATAACGTATAACGTATAACGTATAACGTATAACGTATAACGTATAACGTGTAACGTATAACGTATAACGTGTGACGTATAACGTGTAACGTATAACGTATGACGTATAACGTGTATCGTGTAAGCTATGACGTATAACGAATAACGTATAACGTATAACGTTTAACGTATAACGTATAACGTATAACGTATAACGTATAACGTATAAGGTATAACGTATAACGTATAACGTGTAACGTATAACGTATAACGTATAACGTGTGACGTATAACGTGTAACGTATAACGTATGACGTATAACGTGTATCGTGTAAGCTATGACGTATAACGTATAACGTATAACGTATAACGTATAACGTGTAACGTATAACGTATAACGTGTAACGTATAACGTATAACGTATAACGTATAACGTATAACGTATAACGTATAACGTATAACGTATAACGTATAACGTGTAACGTATAACGTATAACGTGTGACGTATAACGTGTAACGTATAACGTATGACGTATAACGTGTATCGTGTAAGCTATGACGTATAACGTATAACGTATAACGTATAACGTTTAACGTATAACGTATAACGTATAACGTATAACGTATAAGGTATAACGTATAACGTATAACGTGTAACGTATAACGTATAACGTGTGACGTATAACGTGTAACGTATAACGTATGACGTATAACGTGTATCGTGTAAGCTATGACGTATAACGTATAACGTATAACGTATAACGTATAACGTGTAACGTATAACGTATAACGTATAACGTATAACGTGTAACGTATAACGTATAACGTGTGACGTATAACGTGTGACGTATAACGTATAACGTGTAACGTATAACGTATAACGTATTACGTATAACGTATAACGTATAACGTATTACGTACAACGTATGACGTGTAACGTATAACGTGTGACGTATAACGTATAACGTGTAACGTATAACGTATAACGTATAACGTATAACGTATAACGTATAACGTATAACGTATAACGTATAACGTATAACTTATAACGTGTAACGTATAACGTGTAACGTATAACGTGTAACGTATAACGTATAACGTATAACGTATAACGTATAACGTATAACGTATAACGTATAACATATAACGTATAACGTATAACGTATAACGTGTAACGTATAACGTATAACGTGTGACGTATAACGTGTAACGTATAACGTATGACGTATAACGTGTATCGTGTAAGCTATGACGTATAACGTATAACGTATAACGTATAACGTTTAACGTATAACGTATAACGTATAACGTATAACGTATAAGGTATAACGTATAACGTATAACGTGTAACGTATAACGTATAACGTGTGACGTATAACGTGTAACGTATAACGTATAACGTATAACGTATTACGTATAACTTATAACGTGTAACGTATAACGTGTAACGTATAACGTGTAACGTATAACGTATAACGTATAACGTATAACGTATAACGTATAACGTATAACGTATAACGTATAACGTATAACGTATAACGTGTAACGTATAACGTATAACGTGTGACGTATAACGTGTAACGTATAACGTATGACGTATAACGTGTATCGTGTAAGCTATGACGTATAACGTATAACGTATAACGTATAACGTATAACGTATAACGTATAACGTATAACGTATAACGTATAACGTATAACGTGTAACGTATAACGTATAACGTGTGACGTATAACGTGTAACGTATAACGTATGACGTATAACGTGTATCGTGTAAGCTATGACGTATAACGTATAACGTATAACGTATAACGTTTAACGTATAACGTATAACGTATAACGTATAACGTGTGACGTATAACGTGTAACGTATAACGTATGACGTATAACGTGTATCGTGTAAGCTATGACGTATAACGTATAACGTATAACGTATAACGTATAACGTGTAACGTATAACGTATAACGTGTAACGTATAACGTATAACGTATAACGTATAACGTATAACGTATAACGTATAACGTATAACGTATAACGTATAACGTGTAACGTATAACGTATAACGTGTGACGTATAACGTGTAACGTATAACGTATGACGTATAACGTGTATCGTGTAAGCTATGACGTATAACGTATAACGTATAACGTATAACGTTTAACGTATAACGTATAACGTATAACGTATAACGTATAAGGTATAACGTATAACGTATAACGTGTAACGTATAACGTATAACGTGTGACGTATAACGTGTAACGTATAACGTATGACGTATAACGTGTATCGTGTAAGCTATGACGTATAACGTATAACGTATAACGTATAACGTATAACGTGTAACGTATAACGTATAACGTATAACGTATAACGTGTAACGTATAACGTATAACGTGTGACGTATAACGTGTGACGTATAACGTATAACGTGTAACGTATAACGTATAACGTATTACGTATAACGTATAACGTATAACGTATTACGTACAACGTATGACGTGTAACGTATAACGTGTGACGTATAACGTATAACGTGTAACGTATAACGTATAACGTATAACGTATAACGTATAACGTATAACGTATAACGTATAACGTATAACGTATAACTTATAACGTGTAACGTATAACGTGTAACGTATAACGTGTAACGTATAACGTATAACGTATAACGTATAACGTATAACGTATAACGTATAACGTATAACGTATAACGTATAACGTATAACGTATAACGTGTAACGTATAACGTATAACGTGTGACGTATAACGTGTAACGTATAACGTATGACGTATAACGTGTATCGTGTAAGCTATGACGTATAACGTATAACGTATAACGTATAACGTTTAACGTATAACGTATAACGTATAACGTATAACGTATAAGGTATAACGTATAACGTATAACGTGTAACGTATAACGTATAACGTGTGACGTATAACGTGTAACGTATAACGTATAACGTATAACGTATTACGTATAACTTATAACGTGTAACGTATAACGTGTAACGTATAACGTGTAACGTATAACGTATAACGTATAACGTATAACGTATAACGTATAACGTATAACGTATAACGTATAACGTATAACGTATAACGTGTAACGTATAACGTATAACGTGTGACGTATAACGTGTAACGTATAACGTATGACGTATAACGTGTATCGTGTAAGCTATGACGTATAACGTATAACGTATAACGTATAACGTATAACGTATAACGTATAACGTATAACGTATAACGTATAACGTATAACGTATAACGTATAACGTGTAACGTATAACGTATAACGTGTGACGTATAACGTGTAACGTATAACGTATGACGTATAACGTGTATCGTGTAAGCTATGACGTATAACGTATAACGTATAACGTATAACGTATTACGTACAACGTATGACGTGTAACGTATAACGTGTGACGTATAACGTATAACGTGTAACGTATAACGTATAACGTATAACGTATAACGTATAACGTATAACGTATAACGTATAACGTATAACGTATAACGTATAACTTATAACGTGTAACGTATAACGTGTAACGTATAACGTGTAACGTATAACGTATAACGTATAACGTATAACGTATAACGTATAACGTATAACGTATAACGTATAACGTATAACGTATAACGTATAACGTGTAACGTATAACGTATAACGTGTGACGTATAACGTGTAACGTATAACGTATGACGTATAACGTGTATCGTATAAGCTATGACGTATAACGTATAACGTATAACGTATAACGTTTAACGTATAACGTATAACGTATAACGTATAACGTATAACGTATAAGGTATAACGTATAACGTATAACGTGTAACGTATAACCTATAACGTGTGACGTATAACGTGTAAAGTATAACGTATGACGTATAACGTGTATCGTGTAAGCTATGACGTATAACGTATAACGTATAACGTATAACGTATAACGTGTAACGTATAACGTATAACGTGTAACGTATAACGTATAACGTATAACGTATAACGTATAACGTATAACGTATAACGTATAACGTATAACGTATAACGTATAACGTGTAACGTATAACGTATAACGTGTGACGTATAACGTGTAACGTATAACGTATGACGTATAACGTGTATCGTGTAAGCTATGACGTATAACGTATAACGTATAACGTATAACGTTTAACGTATAACGTATAACGTATAACGTATAACGTATAAGGTATAACGTATAACGTATAACGTGTAACGTATAACGTATAACGTGTGACGTATAACGTGTAACGTATAACGTATGACGTATAACGTGTATCGTGTAAGCTATGACGTATAACGTATAACGTATAACGTATAACGTATAACGTGTAACGTATAACGTATAACGTATAACGTATAACGTGTAACGTATAACGTATAACGTGTGACGTATAACGTGAGACGTATAACGTATAACGTGTAACGTATAACGTATAACGTATTACGTATAACGTATAACGTATAACGTATTACGTACAACGTATGACGTGTAACGTATAACGTGTGACGTATAACGTATATCGTGTAACGTATAACGTATAACGTATAACGTATAACGTATAACGTATAACGTATAACGTATAACGTATAACGTATAACTTATAACGTGTAACGTATAACGTGTAACGTATAACGTGTAACGTATAACGTATAACGTATAACGTATAACGTATAACGTATAACGTATAACGTATAACGTATAACGTATAACGTGTGACGTATAACGTGTAACGTATAACGTATGACGTATAACGTGTATCGTGTAAGGTATGACGTATAACGTATAACGTATAACGTATAACGTATAACGTGTAACGTATAACGTATAACGTATAACGTATAACGTGTAACGTATAACGTATAACGTGTGACGTATAACGTGAGACGTATAACGTATAACGTGTAACGTATAACGTATAACGTATTACGTATAACGTATAACGTATAACGTATTACGTACAACGTATGACGTGTAACGTATAACGTGTGACGTATAACGTATATCGTGTAACGTATAACGTATAACGTATAACGTATAACGTATAACGTATAACGTATAACGTATAACGTATAACGTATAACTTATAACGTGTAACGTATAACGTGTAACGTATAACGTATAACGTATAACGTATAACTTATAACGTGTAACGTATAACGTGTAACGTATAACGTGTAACGTATAACGTATAACGTATAACGTATAACGTATAACGTATAACGTATAACGTATAACGTATAACGTATAACGTATAACGTATAACGTATTACGTATAACGTATAACGTATAACGTATTACGTACAACGTATGACGTATAACGTATAAAGTGTGACGTATAACGTATAACGTGTAACGTATAACGTATAACGTATAACGTATAACGTATAACGTATAACGTATAACGTATAACTTGTAACGTATAACGTATAACGTTTAACGTATAACGCATAACGTATAACGTACAACGTGTAACGAAGAACGTATAACGAATAACGTAAAACGAATAACGTATTACATATTACGTATAACGTATAACATATATCGTATAACGTATAACGTGTAACGTGTAACGTATAACGTATAACGTATAACGTATAACGTATAACGTATAACGTATAACGTATAACGTGTAACGTAAAACGTATAACGTGTGACGTATAACGTATAACGTGTAACGTATAACGTATAACGTATAACGTATAACGTATAACGTATAACGTATAACGTATAACGTATAACGTATAACGAATAACGTATAACGTGTAACGTATAACGAATAACGTAAAACGTACAACGTGTAACGTATAACGTATAACGTGTGACGTATAACGTGTAACGTATAACGTATGACGTATAACGTATAACGTATAACGTATAACATATAACGTATAACGTATAAAGTATAACGTATAACGTATAACGTATAACGTATAACGTATAACGTATAACGTATAACGTATAACGTATAACGTATAACGTATAACGTATAACGTATAACTTATAACGTGTAACGTATAACGTGTAACGTATAACGTGTAACGTATAACGTGTAACGTATAACGTATAACGTATAACGTATAACGTATAACGTATAACGTATAACGTATAACGTATATCGTATAACGTATAACGTATAACGTGTAACGTATAACGTATAACGTGTGACGTATAACGTGTAACGTATAACGTATGACGTATAACGTGTATCGTGCAAGCTATGACGTATAACGTATAACGTATAACGTATAACGTTTAACGTATAACGTATAACGTATAACGTATAACGTATAAGGTATAACGTATAACGTATAACGTGTAACGTATAACGTATAACGTGTGACGTATAACGTGTAACGTATAACGTATAACGTATAACGTATTACGTATAACGTATAACGTATAACGTATTACGTACAACGTATGACGTGTAACGTATAACGTGTGACGTATAACGTATAACGTGTAACGTATAACGTATAACGTATAACGTATAACGTATAACGTATAACGTATAACGTATAACGTATAACGTATAACGTATAACTTATAACGTGTAACGTATAACGTGTAACGTATAACGTGTAACGTATAACGTATAACGTATAACGTATAACGTATAACGTATAACGTATAACGTATAACGTATAACGTATAACGTATAACGTATAACGTGTAACGTATAACGTATAACGTGTGACGTATAACGTGTAACGTATAACGTATGACGTATAACGTGTATCGTGTAAGCTATGACGTATAACGTATAACGTATAACGTATAACGTTTAACGTATAACGTATAACGTATAACGTATAACGTATAACGTATAAGGTATAACGTATAACGTATAATGTGTAACGTATAACGTATAACGTGTGACGTATAACGTGTAACGTATAACGTATGACGTATAACGTGTATCGTGTAAGCTATGACGTATAACGTATAACGTATAACGTATAACGTATAACGTGTAACGTATAACGTATAACGTGTAACGTATAACGTATAACGTATAACGTATAACGTATAACGTATAACGTATAACGTATAACGTATAACGTATAACGTGTAACGTATAACGTATAACGTGTGACGTATAACGTGTAACGTATAACGTATGACGTACAACGTGTATCGTGTAAGCTATGACGTATAACGTATAACGTATAACGTATAACGTTTAACGTATAACGTGTATCGTGTAAGCTATGACGTATAACGTATAACGTGTAACGTATAACGTATGACGTATAACGTGTATCGTGTAAGCTATGACGTATAACGTATAACGTATAACGTATAACGTATAACGTGTAACGTATAACGTATAACGTATAACGTATAACGTGTAACGTATAACGTATAACGTGTGACGTATAACGTGAGACGTATAACGTATAACGTGTAACGTATAACGTATAACGTATTACGTATAACGTATAACGTATAACGTATTACGTACAACGTATGACGTGTAACGTATAACGTGTGACGTATAACGTATAACGTGTAACGTATAACGTATAACGTATAACGTATAACGTATAACGTATAACGTATAACGTATAACGTATAACGTATAACTTATAACGTGTAACGTATAACGTGTAACGTATAACGTGTAACGTATAACGTATAACGTATAACGTATAACGTATAACGTATAACGTATAACGTATAACGTATAACGTATAACGTATAACGTGTGACGTATAACGTGTAACGTATAACGTGTAACGTATAACGTATAACGTATAACGCATAACGTATAACGTGTAACGTATAACGTATAACGTGTAACGTATAACGTATAACGTATAACGTACAACGTATAACGTATAACTTATAACGTGTAACGTATAACGTGTAACGTATAACGTGTAACGTATAACGTATAACGTATAACGTATAACGTATAACGTATAACGTATAACGTATAACGTATAACGTATAACGTATAACGTATAACGTATAACGTGTAACGTATAACGTATAACGTGTGACGTATAACGTGTAACGTATAACGTATGACGTACAACGTGTATCGTGTAAACTATGACGTATAACGTATAACGTATAACGTATAACGTTTAACGTATAACGTATAACGTATAACGTATAACGTATAAGGTATAACGTGTAACGTATAACGTGTAACGTATAACGTATAACGTGTGACGTATAACGTGTAACGTATAACGTATGACGTATAACGTGTATCGTGTAAGCTATGACGTATAACGTATAACGTATAACGTATAACGTATAACGTGTAACGTATAACGTATAACGTATAACGTATAACGTGTAACGTATAACGTATAACGTGTGACGTATAACGTGAGACGTATAACGTATAACGTGTAACGTATAACGTATAACGTATTACGTATAACGTATAACGTATAACGTATTACGTACAACGTATGACGTGTAACGTATAACGTGTGACGTATAACGTATAACGTGTAACGTATAACGTATGACGTATAACGTATAACGTATAACGTATAACGTATAACGTGTAACGTATAACGTATAACGTGTAACGTATAACGTATAACGTATAACGTACAACGTATAACGTATAACGTATAACGTATAACGTATAACGTATAACGTATAACGTGTAACGTATAACGTATAACGTATAACGTATAACGTGTAACGTATAACGTATAACGTGTGACGTATAACGTGTGACGTATAACGTATAACGTGTAACGTATAACGTATAACGTATTACGTATAACGTATAACGTATAACGTATTACGTACAACGTATGACGTATAACGTATAACGTGTGACGTATAACGTATAACGTGTAACGTATAACGTATAACGTATAACGTATAACGTATAACGTATAACGTATAACGTATAACGTATAACGTATTACGTATAACGTATAACGTATAACGTATTACGTACAACGTATGACGTATAACGTATAAAGTGTGACGTATAACGTATAACGTGTAACGTATAACGTATAACGTATAACGTATAACGTATAACGTATAACGTATAACGTATAACTTGTAACGTATAACGTATAACGTTTAACGTATAACGCATAACGTATAACGTACAACGTGTAACGAAGAACGTATAACGAATAACGTAAAACGAATAACGTATTACATATTACGTATAACGTATAACATATATCGTATAACGTATAACGTGTAACGTGTAACGTATAACGTATAACGTATAACGTATAACGTATAACGTATAACGTATAACGTATAACGTGTAACGTAAAACGTATAACGTGTGACGTATAACGTATAACGTGTAACGTATAACGTATAACGTATAACGTATAACGTATAACGTATAACGTATAACGTATAACGCATAACGTATAACGAATAACGTATAACGTGTAACGTATAACGAATAACGTAAAACGTACAACGTGTAACGTATAACGTATAACGTGTGACGTATAACGTGTAACGTATAACGTATGACGTATAACGTATAACGTATAACGTATAACGTATAACGTGTAACGTATAACGTATAACGTATAACGTATAACGCATAACGTATAACGTATAACGTATAACGTATAACGTATAACTTATAACGTGTAACGTATAACGTGTAACGTATAACGTGTAACGTATAACGTGTAACGTATAACGTGTAACGTATAACGTGTAACGTATAACGTATAACGTATAACGTATAACGTATAACGTATAACGTATAACGTATAACGTATATCGTATAACGTATAACGTATAACGTGTAACGTATAACGTATAACGTGTGACGTATAACGTGTAACGTATAACGTATGACGTATAACGTGTATCGTGTAAGCTATGACGTATAACGTATAACGTATAACGTATAACGTTTAACGTATAACGTATAACGTATAACGTATAACGTATAAGGTATAACGTATAACGTATAACGTGTAACGTATAACGTATAACGTGTGACGTATAACGTGTAACGTATAACGTATAACGTATAACGTATTACGTATAACGTATAACGTATAACGTATTACGTACAACGTATGACGTGTAACGTATAACGTGTGACGTATAACGTATAACGTATAACTTATAACGTGTAACGTATAACGTGTAACGTATAACGTGTAACGTATAACGTATAACGTATAACGTATAACGTATAACGTATAACGTATAACGTATAACGTATAACGTATAACGTATAACGTATAACGTGTAACGTATAACGTATAACGTGTGACGTATAACGTGTAACGTATAACGTATGACGTATAACGTGTATCGTGTAAGCTATGACGTATAACGTATAACGTATAACGTATAACGTTTAACGTATAACGTATAACGTATAACGTATAACGTATAACGTATAAGGTATAACGTATAACGTATAATGTGTAACGTATAACGTATAACGTGTGACGTATAACGTGTAACGTATAACGTATGACGTATAACGTGTATCGTGTAAGCTATGACGTATAACGTATAACGTATAACGTATAACGTATAACGTGTAACGTATAACGTATAACGTGTAACGTATAACGTATAACGTATAACGTATAACGTATAACGTATAACGTATAACGTATAACGTATAACGTATAACGTGTAACGTATAACGTATAACGTGTGACGTATAACGTGTAACGTATAACGTATGACGTACAACGTGTATCGTGTAAGCTATGACGTATAACGTATAACGTATAACGTATAACGTTTAACGTATAACGTGTATCGTGTAAGCTATGACGTATAACGTATAACGTGTAACGTATAACGTATGACGTATAACGTGTATCGTGTAAGCTATGACGTATAACGTATAACGTATAACGTATAACGTATAACGTGTAACGTATAACGTATAACGTATAACGTATAACGTGTAACGTATAACGTATAACGTGTGACGTATAACGTGAGACGTATAACGTATAACGTGTAACGTATAACGTATAACGTATTACGTATAACGTATAACGTATAACGTATTACGTACAACGTATGACGTGTAACGTATAACGTGTGACGTATAACGTATAACGTGTAACGTATAACGTATAACGTATAACGTATAACGTATAACGTATAACGTATAACGTATAACGTATAACGTATAACTTATAACGTGTAACGTATAACGTGTAACGTATAACGTGTAACGTATAACGTATAACGTATAACGTATAACGTATAACGTATAACGTATAACGTATAACGTATAACGTATAACGTATAACGTGTGACGTATAACGTGTAACGTATAACGTGTAACGTATAACGTATAACGTATAACGTATAACGTATAACGTGTAACGTATAACGTATAACGTGTAACGTATAACGTATAACGTATAACGTACAACGTATAACGTATAACTTATAACGTGTAACGTATAACGTGTAACGTATAACGTGTAACGTATAACGTATAACGTATAACGTATAACGTATAACGTATAACGTATAACGTATAACGTATAACGTATAACGTATAACGTATAACGTATAACGTGTAACGTATAACGTATAACGTGTGACGTATAACGTGTAACGTATAACGTATGACGTACAACGTGTATCGTGTAAACTATGACGTATAACGTATAACGTATAACGTATAACGTTTAACGTATAACGTATAACGTATAACGTATAACGTATAAGGTATAACGTGTAACGTATAACGTGTAACGTATAACGTATAACGTGTGACGTATAACGTGTAACGTATAACGTATGACGTATAACGTGTATCGTGTAAGCTATGACGTATAACGTATAACGTATAACGTATAACGTATAACGTGTAACGTATAACGTATAACGTATAACGTATAACGTGTAACGTATAACGTATAACGTGTGACGTATAACGTGAGACGTATAACGTATAACGTGTAACGTATAACGTATAACGTATTACGTATAACGTATAACGTATAACGTATTACGTACAACGTATGACGTGTAACGTATAACGTGTGACGTATAACGTATAACGTGTAACGTATAACGTATGACGTATAACGTATAACGTATAACGTATAACGTATAACGTGTAACGTATAACGTATAACGTGTAACGTATAACGTATAACGTATAACGTACAACGTATAACGTATAACGTATAACGTATAACGTATAACGTATAACGTATAACGTGTAACGTATAACGTATAACGTATAACGTATAACGTGTAACGTATAACGTATAACGTGTGACGTATAACGTGTGACGTATAACGTATAACGTGTAACGTATAACGTATAACGTATTACGTATAACGTATAACGTATAACGTATTACGTACAACGTATGACGTATAACGTATAACGTGTGACGTATAACGTATAACGTGTAACGTATAACGTATAACGTATAACGTATAACGCATAACGTATAACGTATAACGTATAACGTATAACGTATAACTTATAACGTGTAACGTATAACGTGTAACGTATAACGTGTAACGTATAACGTATAACGTATAACGTATAACGTATAACGTATAACGTATAACGTATAACGTATAACGTATAACGTATAACGTATTACGTATAACGTATAACGTATAACGTATTACGTACAACGTATGACGTATAACGTATAAAGTGTGACGTATAACGTATAACGTGTAACGTATAACGTATAACGTATAACGTATAACGTATAACGTATAACGTATAACGTATAACTTGTAACGTATAACGTATAACGTTTAACGTATAACGCATAACGTATAACGTACAACGTGTAACGAAGAACGTATAACGAATAACGTAAAACGAATAACGTATTACATATTACGTATAACGTATAACATATATCGTATAACGTATAACGTGTAACGTGTAACGTATAACGTATAACGTATAACGTATAACGTATAACGTATAACGTATAACGTATAACGTGTAACGTAAAACGTATAACGTGTGACGTATAACGTATAACGTGTAACGTATAACGTATAACGTATAACGTATAACGTATAACGTATAACGTATAACGTATAACGCATAACGTATAACGAATAACGTATAACGTGTAACGTATAACGAATAACGTAAAACGTACAACGTGTAACGTATAACGTATAACGTGTGACGTATAACGTGTAACGTATAACGTATGACGTATAACGTATAACGTATAACGTATAACGTGTGACGTATAACATATAACGTATAACGTATAAAGTATAACGAAGAACGTATAACGTGTAACGTATAACGTATGACGTATAACGTATAACGTATAACGTATAACATATAACGTATAACGTATAAAGTATAACGTATAACGTATAACGTATAACGTATAACGTATAACGTGTAACGTATAACGTATAACGTATAACGTATAACGTATAACGTATAACGTATAACGTGTGACGTATAACGTATAAGGTATAACGTATAACGTATAACGTGTAACGTATAACGTATAACGTGTGACGTATAACGTGTAACGTATAACGTATGACGTATAACGTGTATCGTGTATGCTATGACGTATAACGTAAAACGTATAACGTATAACGTTTAACGTATAACGTATAACGTATAACGTATAACGTATAACGTATAAGGTATAACGTATAACGTATAACGTGTAACGTATAACGTATAACGTGTGACGTATAACGTGTAACGTATAACGTATGACGTATAACGTGTATCGTGTAAGCTATGACGTATAACGTATAACGCATAACGTATAACGTATAACGTGTAACGTATAACGTATAACGTGTAACGTATAACGTATAACGTATAACGTATAACGTATAACGTATAACGTATAACGTATAACGTATAACGTATAACGTATAACGTGTAACGTATAACGTATAACGTATAACGTATAACGTGTAACGTATAACGTATAACGTGTGACGTATAACGTGTGACGTATAACGTATAACGTGTAACGTATAACGTATAACGTATTACGTATAACGTATAACGTATAACGTATTACGTACAACGTATGACGTGTAACGTATAACGTGTGACGTATAACGTATAACGTGTAACGTATAACGTATAACGTATAACGTATAACGTATAACGTATAACGTATAACGTATAACGTGTAACGTATAACGTATAACGTATAACGTATAACGTGTAACGTATAACGTATAACGTGTGACGTATAACGTGTGACGTATAACGTATAACGTGTAACGTATAACGTATAACGTATTACGTATAACGTATAACGTATAACGTATTACGTACAACGTATGACGTGTAACGTATAACGTGTGACGTATAACGTATAACGTGTAACGTATAACGTATAACGTATAACGTATAACGTATAACGTATAACGTATAACGTATAACGTGTAACGTATAACGTATAACGTATAACGTATAACGTATAACGTGTAACGTATAACGTATAACGTGTGACGTATAACGTGTAACGTATAACGTATGACGTATAACGTGTATCGTGTATGCTATGACGTATAACGTATAACGTATAACGTATAACGTTTAACGTATAACGTATAACGTATAACGTATAACGTATAACGTATAAGGTATAACGTATAACGTATAACGTGTAACGTATAACGTATAACGTATAACGTATAACGTATAACGTATAACGTATAACGTATAACGTGTAACGTAAAACGTATAACGTGTGACGTATAACGTATAACGTGTAACGTATAACGTATAACGTATAACGTATAACGTATAACGTATAACGTATAACGTATAACGTATAACGTATAACGAATAACGTATAACGTGTAACGTATAACGAATAACGTAAAACGTACAACGTGTAACGTATAACGTATAACGTGTGACGTATAACGTGTAACGTATAACGTATGACGTATAACGTATAACGTATAACGTATAACGTGTGACGTATAACATATAACGTATAACGTATAAAGTATAACGAAGAACGTATAACGTGTAACGTATAACGTATGACGTCTAACGTATAACGTATAACGTATAACATATAACGTATAACGTATAAAGTATAACGTATAACGTATAACGTATAACGTATAACGTATAACGTGTAACGTATAACGTATAACGTATAACGTATAACGTATAACGTATAACGTATAACGTGTGACGTATAACGTATAAGGTATAACGTATAACGTATAACGTGTAACGTATAACGTATAACGTGTGACGTATAACGTGTAACGTATAACGTATGACGTATAACGTGTATCGTGTATGCTATGACGTATAACGTATAACGTATAACGTATAACGTTTAACGTATAACGTATAACGTATAACGTATAACGTATAACGTATAAGGTATAACGTATAACGTATAACGTGTAACGTATAACGTATAACGTGTGACGTATAACGTGTAACGTATAACGTATGACGTATAACGTGTATCGTGTAAGCTATGACGTATAACGTATAACGTATAACGTATAACGTATAACGTGTAACGTATAACGTATAACGTGTAACGTATAACGTATAACGTATAACGTATAACGTATAACGTATAACGTATAACGTATAACGTATAACGTATAACGTATAACGTGTAACGTATAACGTATAACGTATAACGTATAACGTGTAACGTATAACGTATAACGTGTGACGTATAACGTGTGACGTATAACGTATAACGTGTAACGTATAACGTATAACGTATTACGTATAACGTATAACGTATAACGTATTACGTACAACGTATGACGTGTAACGTATAACGTGTGACGTATAACGTATAACGTGTAACGTATAACGTATAACGTATAACGTATAACGTATAACGTATAACGTATAACGTATAACGTATAACGTATAACGTATAACGTATAACGTATAACTTATAACGTGTAACGTATAACGTGTAACGTATAACGTGTAACGTATAACGTATAACGTATAACGTATAACGTATAACGTATAACGTATAACGTATAACGTATAACGTATATAGTATAACGTATAACGTATAACGTATAACGTATAACGTATAACGTATAACGTATAACGTATAACGTATAACGTATAACGTATGACGTATAACGTATAACGTGTAACGTATAACGTATAACGTGTAACGTATAACGTATAACGTATAACGTATAACGTATAACGTATAACGTATAACGTATAACGTATAACGTATAACGTATAACGTATAACGTGTGACGTATAACGTGTAACGTATAACGTATGACGTATAACGTATAACGTGTAACGTATAACGTATAACGTGTAACGTATAACGTATAACGTATAACGTATAACGTATAACGTATAACGTATAACGTATAACGTAAAACGTACAACGTGTAACGTATAACGTATAACGTGTGACGTATAACGTGTAACGTATAACGTATGACGTATAACGTATAACGTATAACGTATAACGTGTGACGTATAACATATAACGTATAACGTATAAAGTATAACGAAGAACGTATAACGTGTAACGTATAACGTATGACGTATAACGTATAACGTATAACGTATAACATATAACGTATAACGTATAAAGTATAACGTATAACGTATAACGTATAACGTATAACGTATAACGTATAACGTATAACGTATAACGTATAACGTATAAGGTATAACGTATAACGTATAACGTGTAACGTATAACGTATAACGTGTGACGTATAACGTGTAACGTATAACGTATGACGTATAACGTGTATCGTGTAAGCTATGACGTATAACGTATAACGCATAACGTATAACGTATAACGTGTAACGTATAACGTATAACGTGTAACGTATAACGTATAACGTATAACGTATAACGTATAACGTATAACGTATAACGTATAACGTATAACGTATAACGTATAACGTGTAACGTATAACGTATAACGTATAACGTATAACGTGTAACGTATAACGTATAACGTGTGACGTATAACGTGTGACGTATAACGTATAACGTGTAACGTATAACGTATAACGTATTACGTATAACGTATAACGTATAACGTATTACGTACAACGTATGACGTGTAACGTATAACGTGTGACGTATAACGTATAACGTGTAACGTATAACGTATAACGTATAACGTATAACGTATAACGTATAACGTATAACGTATAACGTGTAACGTATAACGTATAACGTATAACGTATAACGTGTAACGTATAACGTATAACGTGTGACGTATAACGTGTGACGTATAACGTATAACGTGTAACGTATAACGTATAACGTATTACGTATAACGTATAACGTATAACGTATTACGTACAACGTATGACGTGTAACGTATAACGTGTGACGTATAACGTATAACGTGTAACGTATAACGTATAACGTATAACGTATAACGTATAACGTATAACGTATAACGTATAACGTGTAACGTATAACGTATAACGTATAACGTATAACGTATAACGTGTAACGTATAACGTATAACGTGTGACGTATAACGTGTAACGTATAACGTATGACGTATAACGTGTATCGTGTATGCTATGACGTATAACGTATAACGTATAACGTATAACGTTTAACGTATAACGTATAACGTATAACGTATAACGTATAACGTATAAGGTATAACGTATAACGTATAACGTGTAACGTATAACGTATAACGTATAACGTATAACGTATAACGTATAACGTATAACGTATAACGTGTAACGTAAAACGTATAACGTGTGACGTATAACGTATAACGTGTAACGTATAACGTATAACGTATAACGTATAACGTATAACGTATAACGTATAACGTATAACGTATAACGTATAACGAATAACGTATAACGTGTAACGTATAACGAATAACGTAAAACGTACAACGTGTAACGTATAACGTATAACGTGTGACGTATAACGTGTAACGTATAACGTATGACGTATAACGTATAACGTATAACGTATAACGTGTGACGTATAACATATAACGTATAACCTATAAAGTATAACGAAGAACGTATAACGTGTAACGTATAACGTATGACGTCTAACGTATAACGTATAACGTATAACATATAACGTATAACGTATAAAGTATAACGTATAACGTATAACGTATAACGTATAACGTATAACGTGTAACGTATAACGTATAACGTATAACGTATAACGTATAACGTATAACGTATAACGTGTGACGTATAACGTATAAGGTATAACGTATAACGTATAACGTGTAACGTATAACGTATAACGTGTGACGTATAACGTGTAACGTATAACGTATGACGTATAACGTGTATCGTGTATGCTATGACGTATAACGTATAACGTATAACGTATAACGTTTAACGTATAACGTATAACGTATAACGTATAACGTATAACGTATAAGGTATAACGTATAACGTATAACGTGTAACGTATAACGTATAACGTGTGACGTATAACGTGTAACGTATAACGTATGACGTATAACGTGTATCGTGTAAGCTATGACGTATAACGTATAACGTATAACGTATAACGTATAACGTGTAACGTATAACGTATAACGTGTAACGTATAACGTATAACGTATAACGTATAACGTATAACGTATAACGTATAACGTATAACGTATAACGTATAACGTATAACGTATAACGTATAACGTGTAACGTATAACGTATAACGTATAACGTATAACGTGTAACGTATAACGTATAACGTGTGACGTATAACGTGTGACGTATAACGTATAACGTGTAACGTATAACGTATAACGTATTACGTATAACGTATAACGTATAACGTATTACGTACAACGTATGACGTGTAACGTATAACGTGTGACGTATAACGTATAACGTGTAACGTATAACGTATAACGTATAACGTATAACGTATAACGTATAACGTATAACGTATAACGTATAACGTATAACGTATAACGTATAACGTATAACGTATATAGTATAACGTATAACGTATAACGTATAACGTATAACGTATAACGTATAACGTATAACGTATAACGTATAACGTATAACGTATAACGTATAACGCATAACGTATAACGTATAACGTATAACGTATAACGTATAACGTATAACGTCTAACGTATAACGTATAACGTGTGACGTATAACGTGTAACGTATAACGAATAACGTAAAACGTACAACGTGTAACGTATAACGTATAACGTGTGACGTATAACGTATAACGTGTAACGTATAACGTATAACGTATAACGTATAACGTATAACGTATAACGTATAACGTATAACGTATAACGTATAACGAATAACGTATAACGTGTAACGTATAACGAATAACGTAAAACGTACAACGTGTAACGTATAACGTATAACGTGTGACGTATAACGTGTAACGTATAACGTATGACGTATAACGTATAACGTATAACGTATAACGTGTGACGTATAACATATAACGTATAACGTATAAAGTATAACGAAGAACGTATAACGTGTAACGTATAACGTATGACGTATAACGTATAACGTATAACGTATAACATATAACGTATAACGTATAAAGTATAACGTATAACGTATAACGTATAACGTATAACGTATAACGTGTAACGTATAACGTATAACGTATAACGTATAACGTATAACGTATAACGTATAACGTGTGACGTATAACGTATAAGGTATAACGTATAACGTATAACGTGTAACGTATAACGTATAACGTGTGACGTATAACGTGTAACGTATAACGTATGACGTATATCGTGTATCGTGTATGCTATGACGTATAACGTATAACGTATAACGTATAACGTTTAACGTATAACGTATAACGTATAACGTATAACGTATAACGTATAAGGTATAACGTATAACGTATAACGTGTAACGTATAACGTATAACGTGTGACGTATAACGTGTAACGTATAACGTATGACGTATAACGTGTATCGTGTAAGCTATGACGTATAACGTATAACGTATAACGTATAACGTATAACGTGTAACGTATAACGTATAACGTGTAACGTATAACGTATAACGTATAACGTATAACGTATAACGTATAACGTATAACGTATAACGTATAACGTATAACGTATAACGTGTAACGTATAACGTATAACGTATAACGTATAACGTGTAACGTATAACGTATAACGTGTGACGTATAACGTGTGACGTATAACGTATAACGTGTAACGTATAACGTATAACGTATTACGTATAACGTATAACGTATAACGTATTACGTACAACGTATGACGTGTAACGTATAACGTGTGACGTATAACGTATAACGTGTAACGTATAACGTATAACGTATAACGTATAACGTATAACGTATAACGTATAACGTATAACGTATAACGTATAACGTATAACGTATAACGTATAACGTATAACTTATGACGTGTAACGTATAACGTGTAACGTATAACGTGTAACGTATAACGTATAACGTATAACGTATAACGTATAACGTATAACGTATAACGTATAACGTATAACGTATATAGTATAACGTATAACGTATAACGTATAACGTATAACGTATAACGTATAACGTATAACGTATAACGTATAACGTATAACGTATAACGTATAACGTATAACGCATAACGTATAACGTATAACGTATAACGTATAACGTATAACGTATAACGTCTAACGTATAACGTATAACGTGTGACGTATAACGTGTAACGTGTAACGTATAACGTGTAACGTATAACGTATAACGCACAACGTATAACGTGCAACGCATAACGAAGAACGTATAACGTATAACGCACAACGTATAACGTGCAACGCATAACGAAGAACGTATAACGAATAACGTAAATGGTATAACGTATTACATATTACGTATAACGTATAACATATAACGTATAACGTGTAACGTATAACGTGTAACGTATAACGTGTAACGTATAACGTGTAACGTATAACGTATAACGTATAACGTATAACGTATAACGTGTAACGTATAACGTATAACGTATTCCGTATAACGTATAACGTATAACGTATAACGTATAACGTATAACGAATAACGTATAACGTATAACGTATAACGTATAACGTATAACGTATAACGTGTAACGTATAACGTGTAACGTATAACGTGTAACGTATAACGTGTAACGTATAACGTGTAACGTATAACGTGTAACGTATCACGTATAACGTATAACGTATAACGCACAACGTATAACGTACAGCGCATAACGAAGAACGTATAACGAATAACGTAAATGG
This sequence comes from Ptiloglossa arizonensis, assembly GCF_051014685.1. Classification (NCBI taxonomy): domain Eukaryota; kingdom Metazoa; phylum Arthropoda; class Insecta; order Hymenoptera; family Colletidae; genus Ptiloglossa; species Ptiloglossa arizonensis. Next base: position 2,509,225 of record NW_027478391.1, read on the forward strand.
TATAACGTATTACATATTACGTATAACGTATAACATATAACGTATAACGTGTAACGTATAACGTGTAACGTATAACGTGTAACGTATAACGTGTAACGTACAACGTGTAACGTATAACGTGTAAGGTATAACGTGTAACGTATAACGTGTAACGTATAACGTGTAACGTATAACGTGTAACGTATAACGTATAACGTATAACGTATAACGTATAACGTATAACGTATAACGTATAACGTATAACTTATAACGTATAACGTATAACGTATAACGTGTAACGTATAACGTATAACGTGTGACGTATAACGTATAACGTTTAACGTATAACGTATAACGTATAACGTATAACGTATAAGGTATAACGTATAACGTGTAACGTATAACGTATAACGTGTGACGTATAACGTGTAACGTATAACGTATGACGCATAACGTGTATCGTGTAAGCTATGACGTATAACGTATAACGTATAACGTATAACGTATAACGTATAACGTATAACGTGTAACGTATAACGTATAACGTGTAACGTATAACGTATAACGTTTAACGTATAACGTATAACGTATAACGTTTAACGTATAATGTATAACGTATAACGTATAACGTATAACGTATAACGTATATAGTATAACGTATAACGTATAACGTATAACGTATAACGTATAACGTATAACGTATAACGTATAACGTATAACGTATAACGTATAACGTATAACGTATAACGCATAACGTATAACGTATAACGTATAACGTATAACGTATAACGTATAACGTCTAACGTATAACGTATAACGTGTGACGTATAACGTGTAACGTGTAACGTATAACGTGTAACGTATAACGTATAACGCACAACGTATAACGTGCAACGCATAACGAAGAACGTATAACGTATAACGCACAACGTATAACGTGCAACGCATAACGAAGAACGTATAACGAATAACGTAAATGGTATAACGTATTACATATTACGTATAACGTATAACATATAACGTATAACGTGTAACGTATAACGTGTAACGTATAACGTGTAACGTATAACGTGTAACGTATAACGTATAACGTATAACGTATAACGTATAACGTGTAACGTATAACGTATAACGTATTCCGTATAACGTATAACGTATAACGTATAACGTATAACGAATAACGTATAACGTATAACGTATAACGTATAACGTATAACGTATAACGTGTAACGTATAACGTGTAACGTATAACGTGTAACGTATAACGTGTAACGTATAACGTGTAACGTATAACGTGTAACGTATCACGTATAACGTATAACGTATAACGCACAACGTATAACGTACAACGCATAACGAAGAACGTATAACGAATAACGTAAATGGTATAACGTATTACATATTACGTATAACGTATAACATATAACGTATAACGTGTAACGTATAACGTGTAACGTATAACGTGTAACGTATAACGTGTAACGTACAACGTGTAACGTATAACGTGTAACGTATAACGTGTAACGTATAACGTGTAACGTATAACGTGTAACGTATAACGTGTAACGTATAACGTATAACGTATAACGTATAACGTATAACGTATAACGTATAACGTATAACTTATAACGTATAACGTATAACGTATAACGTGTAACGTATAACGTATAACGTGTGACGTATAACGTATAACGTTTAACGTATAACGTATAACGTATAACGTATAACGTATAAGGTATAACGTATAACGTGTAACGTATAACGTATAACGTGTGACGTATAACGTGTAACGTATAACGTATGACGCATAACGTGTATCGTGTAAGCTATGACGTATAACGTATAACGTATAACGTATAACGTATAACGTATAACGTATAACGTATAACGTATAACGTGTAACGTATAACGTATAACGTGTAACGTATAACGTATAACGTTTAACGTATAACGTATAACGTTAACGTTTAACGTATAACGTATAACGTATAACGTATAACGTATAAGGTATAACGTATAACGTGTAACGTATAACGTATAACGTATAACGTATAACGTATAACGTATAACGTATAACGTATAACGTGTAACGTATAACGTATAACGTGTAACGTATAACGTATAACGTTTAACGTATAACGTATAACGTATAACGTATAACGTATAACGTATAAGGTATAACGTATAACGTGTAACGTATAACGTGTAACGTATAACGTGTAACGTATAACGTATAACGTATAACGTATAACGTATAACGTATAACGTATAACGTATAACGTATAACGTATAACGTATAACGTATAACGTATAACGTATAACGTATAACGTGTAACGTATGACGTATAACGTGTAACGTATAACGTATAACGTTTAACGTATAACGTATAACGTGTAACGTATAACGTATAACGTGTAACGTATAACGTATAACGTTTAACGTATAACGTATAACGTATAACGTATAACGTATAAGGTATAACGTATAACGTATAACGTGTAACGTATAACGTATATCGTGTGACGTATAAAGTGTAACGTATAACGTATGACGTATAACGTGTATCGTGTAAGCTATGACGTATAACGTATAACGTATAACGTATAACGTATAACGTATAACGTATAACGTGTAACGTATAACGTATAACGTGTAACGTATAACGTATAACGTATAACGTATAACGTATAACGTATAACGTATAACGTATAACGTATAACGTATAACGTATAACGTATAACTTATAACGTGTAACGTATAACGTGTAACGTATAACGTGTAACGTATAACGTATAACGTATAACGTATAACGTATAACGTATAACGTATAACGTATAACGTATAACGTATTACGTATAACGTATAACGTATAACGTATTACGTACAACGTATGACGTATAACGTATAACGTGTGACGTATAACGTATAACGTGTAACGTATAACGTATAACGTTTAACGTATAACGTATAACGTATAACGTATAACGTATAACGTATAACGTATAAGGTATAACGTATAACGTGTAACGTATAACGTGTGACGTATAACGTATAACGTGTAACGTATAACGTATAACGTATAACGTATAACGTATAACGTATAACGTATAACGTATAACTTATAACGTATAACGTGTAACGTATAACGTATAACGTATAACGTATAACGTATAACGTGTAACGTATAACGTATAACGTGTAACGTATAACGTATAACGTTTAACGTATAACGTATAACGTGTAACGTATAACGTATAACGTATAAGGTATAACGTATAACGTGTAACGTATAACGTGTGACATATAACGTATAACGTGTAACGTATAACGTATAACGTATAACGTATAAATGTATAACGTATAACGTATAACGTATAACGTATAACTTATAACGTATAACGTGTAACGTATAACGTGTGACGTATAACGTGTAACGTATAACGTATGACGTATAACGTATAACGTGTAACGTATAACGTATAACGTGTAACGTATAACGTATAACGTATTACGTATAACGTATAACGTATAACGTATTACGTACAACGTATGACGTATAACGTATAACGTGTGACGTATAACGTATAACGTGTAACGTATAACGTATAACGTATAACGTATAACGTATAACGTATAACGTATAACGTATAACGTTTAACGTATAACGTATAACGTATAACGTGTAACGTGTAACGTATAACGTGTAACGTATAACGTATAACGTATAACGTATAACGTATAACGTATAACGTATAACGTATAACGTATAACGTATATAGTATAACGTATAACGTATAACGTATAACGTATAACGTATAACGTATAACGTATAACGTATAACGTATAACGTATAACGTATAACGTATAACGTATAACGCATAACGTATAACGTATAACGTATAACGTATAACGTATAACGTATAACGTCTAACGTATAACGTATAACGTGTGACGTATAACGTGTAACGTGTAACGTATAACGTGTAACGTATAACGTATAACGCACAACGTATAACGTGCAACGCATAACGAAGAACGTATAACGTATAACGCACAACGTATAACGTGCAACGCATAACGAAGAACGTATAACGAATAACGTAAATGGTATAACGTATTACATATTACGTATAACGTATAACATATAACGTATAACGTGTAACGTATAACGTGTAACGTATAACGTGTAACGTATAACGTGTAACGTATAACGTATAACGTATAACGTATAACGTATAACGTGTAACGTATAACGTATAACGTATTCCGTATAACGTATAACGTATAACGTATAACGTATAACGTATAACGAATAACGTATAACGTATAACGTATAACGTATAACGTATAACGTATAACGTGTAACGTATAACGTGTAACGTATAACGTGTAACGTATAACGTGTAACGTATAACGTGTAACGTATAACGTGTAACGTATCACGTATAACGTATAACGTATAACGCACAACGTATAACGTACAGCGCATAACGAAGAACGTATAACGAATAACGTAAATGGTATAACGTATTACATATTACGTATAACGTATAACATATAACGTATAACGTGTAACGTATAACGTGTAACGTATAACGTGTAACGTATAACGTGTAACGTACAACGTGTAACGTATAACGTGTAAGGTATAACGTGTAACGTATAACGTGTAACGTATAACGTGTAACGTATAACGTGTAACGTATAACGTATAACGTATAACGTATAACGTATAACGTATAACGTATAACGTATAACGTATAACTTATAACGTATAACGTATAACGTATAACGTGTAACGTATAACGTATAACGTGTGACGTATAACGTATAACGTTTAACGTATAACGTATAACGTATAACGTATAACGTATAAGGTATAACGTATAACGTGTAACGTATAACGTATAACGTGTGACGTATAACGTGTAACGTATAACGTATGACGCATAACGTGTATCGTGTAAGCTATGACGTATAACGTATAACGTATAACGTATAACGTATAACGTATAACGTATAACGTGTAACGTATAACGTATAACGTGTAACGTATAACGTATAACGTTTAACGTATAACGTATAACGTATAACGTTTAACGTATAATGTATAACGTATAACGTATAACGTATAACGTATAACGTATATAGTATAACGTATAACGTATAACGTATAACGTATAACGTATAACGTATAACGTATAACGTATAACGTATAACGTATAACGTATAACGTATAACGTATAACGCATAACGTATAACGTATAACGTATAACGTATAACGTATAACGTATAACGTCTAACGTATAACGTATAACGTGTGACGTATAACGTGTAACGTGTAACGTATAACGTGTAACGTATAACGTATAACGCACAACGTATAACGTGCAACGCATAACGAAGAACGTATAACGTATAACGCACAACGTATAACGTGCAACGCATAACGAAGAACGTATAACGAATAACGTAAATGGTATAACGTATTACATATTACGTATAACGTATAACATATAACGTATAACGTGTAACGTATAACGTGTAACGTATAACGTGTAACGTATAACGTGTAACGTATAACGTATAACGTATAACGTATAACGTATAACGTGTAACGTATAACGTATAACGTATTCCGTATAACGTATAACGTATAACGTATAACGTATAACGAATAACGTATAACGTATAACGTATAACGTATAACGTATAACGTATAACGTGTAACGTATAACGTGTAACGTATAACGTGTAACGTATAACGTGTAACGTATAACGTGTAACGTATAACGTGTAACGTATCACGTATAACGTATAACGTATAACGCACAACGTATAACGTACAACGCATAACGAAGAACGTATAACGAATAACGTAAATGGTATAACGTATTACATATTACGTATAACGTATAACATATAACGTATAACGTGTAACGTATAACGTGTAACGTATAACGTGTAACGTATAACGTGTAACGTACAACGTGTAACGTATAACGTGTAACGTATAACGTGTAACGTATAACGTGTAACGTATAACGTGTAACGTATAACGTGTAACGTATAACGTATAACGTATAACGTATAACGTATAACGTATAACGTATAACGTATAACTTATAACGTATAACGTATAACGTATAACGTGTAACGTATAACGTATAACGTGTGACGTATAACGTATAACGTTTAACGTATAACGTATAACGTATAACGTATAACGTATAAGGTATAACGTATAACGTGTAACGTATAACGTATAACGTGTGACGTATAACGTGTAACGTATAACGTATGACGCATAACGTGTATCGTGTAAGCTATGACGTATAACGTATAACGTATAACGTATAACGTATAACGTATAACGTATAACGTATAACGTATAACGTGTAACGTATAACGTATAACGTGTAACGTATAACGTATAACGTTTAACGTATAACGTATAACGTTAACGTTTAACGTATAACGTATAACGTATAACGTATAACGTATAAGGTATAACGTATAACGTGTAACGTATAACGTATAACGTATAACGTATAACGTATAACGTATAACGTATAACGTATAACGTGTAACGTATAACGTATAACGTGTAACGTATAACGTATAACGTTTAACGTATAACGTATAACGTATAACGTATAACGTATAACGTATAAGGTATAACGTATAACGTGTAACGTATAACGTGTAACGTATAACGTGTAACGTATAACGTATAACGTATAACGTATAACGTATAACGTATAACGTATAACGTATAACGTATAACGTATAACGTATAACGTATAACGTATAACGTATAACGTATAACGTGTAACGTATGACGTATAACGTGTAACGTATAACGTATAACGTTTAACGTATAACGTATAACGTGTAACGTATAACGTATAACGTGTAACGTATAACGTATAACGTTTAACGTATAACGTATAACGTATAACGTATAACGTATAAGGTATAACGTATAACGTATAACGTGTAACGTATAACGTATATCGTGTGACGTATAAAGTGTAACGTATAACGTATGACGTATAACGTGTATCGTGTAAGCTATGACGTATAACGTATAACGTATAACGTATAACGTATAACGTATAACGTATAACGTGTAACGTATAACGTATAACGTGTAACGTATAACGTATAACGTATAACGTATAACGTATAACGTATAACGTATAACGTATAACGTATAACGTATAACGTATAACGTATAACTTATAACGTGTAACGTATAACGTGTAACGTATAACGTGTAACGTATAACGTATAACGTATAACGTATAACGTATAACGTATAACGTATAACGTATAACGTATAACGTATTACGTATAACGTATAACGTATAACGTATTACGTACAACGTATGACGTATAACGTATAACGTGTGACGTATAACGTATAACGTGTAACGTATAACGTATAACGTTTAACGTATAACGTATAACGTATAACGTATAACGTATAACGTATAACGTATAAGGTATAACGTATAACGTGTAACGTATAACGTGTGACGTATAACGTATAACGTGTAACGTATAACGTATAACGTATAACGTATAACGTATAACGTATAACGTATAACGTATAACTTATAACGTATAACGTGTAACGTATAACGTATAACGTATAACGTATAACGTATAACGTGTAACGTATAACGTATAACGTGTAACGTATAACGTATAACGTTTAACGTATAACGTATAACGTGTAACGTATAACGTATAACGTATAAGGTATAACGTATAACGTGTAACGTATAACGTGTGACATATAACGTATAACGTGTAACGTATAACGTATAACGTATAACGTATAAATGTATAACGTATAACGTATAACGTATAACGTATAACTTATAACGTATAACGTGTAACGTATAACGTGTGACGTATAACGTGTAACGTATAACGTATGACGTATAACGTATAACGTGTAACGTATAACGTATAACGTGTAACGTATAACGTATAACGTATTACGTATAACGTATAACGTATAACGTATTACGTACAACGTATGACGTATAACGTATAACGTGTGACGTATAACGTATAACGTGTAACGTATAACGTATAACGTATAACGTATAACGTATAACGTATAACGTATAACGTATAACGTTTAACGTATAACGTATAACGTATAACGTGTAACGTATAACGTATAACGTGTGACGTATAACGTATAACGTGTAACGTATAACGTATAACGTATAACGTATAACGTATAACGTATAACGTATAACGTATAACGTATAACGTATAACGAATAACGTATAGCGTGTAACGTATAACGAATAACGTATAACGTACAACGTGTAACGTATAACGTATAACGTGTGACGTATAACGTGTAACGTATAACGTATGACGTATAACGTATAACGTATAACGTATAACGTATAACGTATAACGTATAACGTATTACGCGTGACGTATAACTTGTAACGTGTAACGTATAACGTATAACGTATAACGTGTAACGTATAACGTAGTACGCGTGACGTATAACTTATAACGTGTAACGTATAACGTATAACGTATAACGTATAACGTATAACGTTTAACGTATAACGTATAACGTATAACGTATAACGTGTAACGTATAACGTAGTACGCGTGACGTATAACTTATAACGTGTAACGTATAACGTATAACGTATAACGTGTGACGTATAACGTGTGACGTATAACGTGTAACGAATAACGTATGACGTATGACGTGTATCGTGTAAGCTGTGACGTATAACGTGTAACGTATTACGTATAACGAATAACGTATAACGTATAACGTATAACGTATAACGTACAACGTATAACGTATAACTTATAACGTGTAACGTATAACGTGCTACGTATAACGTGTAACGTATAACGTATAACGTATAACGTATAACGTATAACGTATAACGTATAACGTATAACGTATAACGTATTACGTATAACGTATAACGTATAACGTATTACGTACAACGTATGACGTATAACGTATAACGTGTGACGTATAACGTATAACGTGTAACGTATAACGTATAACGTTTAACGTATAACGTATAACGTATAACGTATAACGTATAACGTATAACGTATAAGGTATAACGTATAACGTGTAACGTATAACGTGTGACGTATAACGTATAACGTGTAACGTATAACGTATAACGTATAACGTATAACGTATAACGTATAACGTATAACGTATAACTTATAACGTATAACGTGTAACGTATAACGTATAACGTATAACGTATAACGTATAACGTGTAACGTATAACGTATAACGTGTAACGTATAACGTATAACGTTTAACGTATAACGTATAACGTGTAACGTATAACGTATAACGTATAAGGTATAACGTATAACGTGTAACGTATAACGTGTGACATATAACGTATAACGTGTAACGTATAACGTATAACGTATAACGTATAAATGTATAACGTATAACGTATAACGTATAACGTATAACTTATAACGTATAACGTGTAACGTATAACGTGTGACGTATAACGTGTAACGTATAACGTATGACGTATAACGTATAACGTGTAACGTATAACGTATAACGTGTAACGTATAACGTATAACGTATTACGTATAACGTATAACGTATAACGTATTACGTACAACGTATGACGTATAACGTATAACGTGTGACGTATAACGTATAACGTGTAACGTATAACGTATAACGTATAACGTATAACGTATAACGTATAACGTATAACGTATAACGTTTAACGTATAACGTATAACGTATAACGTGTAACGTATAACGTATAACGTGTGACGTATAACGTATAACGTGTAACGTATAACGTATAACGTATAACGTATAACGTATAACGTATAACGTATAACGTATAACGTATAACGTATAACGAATAACGTATAGCGTGTAACGTATAACGAATAACGTATAACGTACAACGTGTAACGTATAACGTATAACGTGTGACGTATAACGTGTAACGTATAACGTATGACGTATAACGTATAACGTATAACGTATAACGTATAACGTATAACGTATAACGTATTACGCGTGACGTATAACTTGTAACGTGTAACGTATAACGTATAACGTATAACGTGTAACGTATAACGTAGTACGCGTGACGTATAACTTATAACGTGTAACGTATAACGTATAACGTATAACGTATAACGTATAACGTTTAACGTATAACGTATAACGTATAACGTATAACGTGTAACGTATAACGTAGTACGCGTGACGTATAACTTATAACGTGTAACGTATAACGTATAACGTATAACGTGTGACGTATAACGTGTGACGTATAACGTGTAACGAATAACGTATGACGTATGACGTGTATCGTGTAAGCTGTGACGTATAACGTGTAACGTATTACGTATAACGAATAACGTATAACGTATAACGTATAACGTATAACGTACAACGTATAACGTATAACTTATAACGTGTAACGTATAACGTGCTACGTATAACGTGTAACGTATAACGTATAACGTATAACGTATAACGTATTACGCGTGACGTATAACTTGTAACGTGTAACGTATAACGTATAACGTATAACGTGTAACGTATAACGTAGTACGCGTGACGTATAACTTATAACGTGTAACGTATAACGTATAACGTATAACGTATAACGTATAACGTTTAACGTATAACGTATAACGTATAACGTATAACGTGTAACGTATAACGTAGTACGCGTGACGTATAACTTATAACGTGTAACGTATAACGAATAACGTATAACGTATAACGTATAACGTTTAACGTATAACGTATAACGTATAACGTATAACGTATAACGTATAACGTATAACGTGTAACGTATAACGTATAACGTGTAACGTATAACGTATAACGTTTAACGTATAACGTATAACGTTAACGTTTAACGTATAACGTATAACGTATAACGTATAACGTATAAGGTATAACGTATAACGTGTAACGTATAACGTATAACGTATAACGTATAACGTATAACGTATAACGTATAACGTATAACGTGTAACGTATAACGTATAACGTGTAACGTATAACGTATAACGTTTAACGTATAACGTATAACGTATAACGTATAACGTATAACGTATAAGGTATAACGTATAACGTGTAACGTATAACGTGTAACGTATAACGTGTAACGTATAACGTATAACGTATAACGTATAACGTATAACGTATAACGTATAACGTATAACGTATAACGTATAACGTATAACGTATAACGTATAACGTATAACGTATAACGTGTAACGTATGACGTATAACGTGTAACGTATAACGTATAACGTTTAACGTATAACGTATAACGTGTAACGTATAACGTATAACGTGTAACGTATAACGTATAACGTATAACGTATAACGTATAACGTATAACGTATAACGTATAACGTATAACGTATTACGCGTGACGTATAACTTGTAACGTGTAACGTATAACGTATAACGTATAACGTGTAACGTATAACGTAGTACGCGTGACGTATAACTTATAACGTGTAACGTATAACGTATAACGTATAACGTATAACGTATAACGTTTAACGTATAACGTATAACGTATAACGTATAACGTGTAACGTATAACGTAGTACGCGTGACGTATAACTTATAACGTGTAACGTATAACGTATAACGTATAACGTGTGACGTATAACGTGTAACGTATAACGTATGACGTATAACGTATAACGTGTAACGTATAACGTATAACGTGTAACGTATAACGTATAACGTATTACGTATAACGTATAACGTATAACGTATTACGTACAACGTATGACGTATAACGTATAACGTGTGACGTATAACGTATAACGTGTAACGTATAACGTATAACGTATAACGTATAACGTATAACGTATAACGTATAACGTATAACGTGTGACGTATAACGTATAACGTATAACGTGTAACGTATAACGTATAACGTGTGACGTATAACGTATAACGTGTAACGTATAACGTATAACGTATAACGTATAACGTATAACGTATAACGTATAACGTATAACGTATAACGTATAACGAATAACGTATAGCGTGTAACGTATAACGAATAACGTATAACGTACAACGTGTAACGTATAACGTATAACGTGTGACGTATAACGTGTAACGTATAACGTATGACGTATAACGTATAACGTATAACGTATATCGTGTGACGTATAACGTGTAACGTATAACGTATAACGTTTAACGTATAACGTATAACGTATAACGTATAACGTGTAACGTATAACGTATTACGCGTGACGTATAACTTGTAACGTGTAACGTATAACGTATAACGTATAACGTATAACGTATAACGTTTAACGTATAACGTATAACGTATAACGTATAACGTGTAACGTATAACGTAGTACGCGTGACGTATAACTTATAACGTGTAACGTATAACGTATAACGTATAACGTGTGACGTATAACGTGTGACGTATAACGTGTAACGAATAACGTATGACGTATGACGTGTATCGTGTAAGCTGTGACGTATAACGTGTAACGTATTACGTATAACGAATAACGTATAACGTATAACGTATAACGTATAACGTACAACGTATAACGTATAACTTATAACGTGTAACGTATAACGTGCTACGTATAACGTGTAACGTATAACGTATAACGTATAACGTATAACGTATAACGTATAACGTATAACGTATAACGTTTAACGTATAACGTATAACGTATAACGTATAACGTGTAACGTATAACGTATTACGTGTGACGTATAACTTATAACGTGTAACGTATAACGTATAACGTATAACGTGTGACGTATAACGTGTAACGTATAACGTATAACGTATAACGTATAACGTATAACGTATAACGTATAACGTATAACGTATAACGTATAACGTATAACGTGTAACGTATAACGTATAACGTGTGACGTATAACGTGTAACGTATAACGTATGACGTATAACGTGTATCGTGTAGGCTATGACGTATAACGTATAACGTATAACGTATAACGTTTAACGTATAACGTATAACGTATAACGTATAACGTATAACGTATAACGTATAACGTGTAACGTATAACGTATTACGCGTGACGTATAACTTATAACGTGTAACGTATAACGTATAACGTATAACGTGTGACGTATAACGTGTGACGTATAACGTGTAACGAATAACGTATGACGTATGACGTGTATCGTGTAAGCTGTGACGTATAACGTGTAACGTATTACGTATAACGTATAACGTATAACGTATAACGTATAACGTATAACGTATAACGTATAACGTATAACGTATAACGTATAACGTATAACGTTTAACGTATAACGTATAACGTATAACGTATAACGTGTAGCGTATAACGTATTACGCGTGACGTATAACTTATAACGTGTAACGTATAACGTATAACGTATAACGTATAACGTATAACGTATAACGTATAACGTATAACGTATAACGTATAACATATTACGTATAACGTATAACGTATAACGTATTACGTACAACGTGTGACGTATAACGTATAACGTGTGACGTATAACGTATAACGTGTAACGTATAACGTATAACGTTTAACGTATAACGTATAACGTATAACGTATAACGTATAACGTATAAGGTATAACGTATAACGTGTAACGTATAACGTGTAACGTATAACGTATGACGTATAACGTGTATCGTGTAAGCTATGACGTATAACGTATAACGTATAACGTATAACGTATAACGTGTAACGTATAACGTATAACGTATAACGTATAACGTATAACGTGTAACGTATAACGTATAACGTGTGACGTATAACTTGTGACGTATAACGTATAACGTGTAACGTATAACGTATAACGTATTACGTATAACGTATAACGTATAACGTATTACGTACAACGTATGACGTGTAACGTATAACGTGTGACGTATAACGTATAACGTGTAACGTATAACGTATAACGTATAACGTATAACGTATAACGTATAACGTATAACGTATAACGTATAACGTATAACTTATAACGTGTAACGTATAACGTGTAACGTATAACGTGTAACGTATAAAGTATAACGTATAACGTATAACGTATAACGTATAACGTATAACGTATAACGTATAACGTATAACGTATAACGTATAACGTATAACGTGTAACGTATAACGTATAACGTGTGACGTATAACGTGTAACGTATAACGTATGACGTATAACGTGTATCGTGTAAGCTATGACGTATAACGTATAACGTATAACGTATAACGTTTAACGTATAACGTATAACGTATAACGTATAACGTATAACGTATAAGGTATAACGTATAACGTATAACGTGTAACGTATAACGTATAACGTGTGACGTATAACGTGTAACGTATAACGTATGACGTATAACGTGTATCGTGTAAGCTATGACGTATAACGTATAACGTATAACGTATAACGTATAACGTGTAACGTATAACGTATAACGTGTAACGTATAACGTATAACGTATAACGTATAACGTATAACGTATAACGTATAACGTATAACGTATAACGTATAACGTGTAACGTATAACGTATAACGTGTGACGTATAACGTGTAACGTATAACGTATGACGTATAACGTGTATCGTGTAAGCTATGACGTATAACGTATAACGTATAACGTATAACGTTTAACGTATAACGTATAACGTATAACGTATAACGTATAAGGTATAACGTATAACGTATAACGTGTAACGTATAACGTATAACGTGTGACGTATAACGTGTAACGTATAACGTATGACGTATAACGTGTATCGTGTAAGCTATGACGTATAACGTATAACGTATAACGTATAACGTATAACGTGTAACGTATAACGTATAACGTATAACGTATAACGTGTAACGTATAACGTATAACGTGTGACGTATAACGTGTGACGTATAACGTATAACGTGTAACGTAATACGTATAACGTATTACGTATAACGTATAACGTATAACGTATAACGTATAACGTATAACTTATTACGTGTAACGTATAACGTGTAACGTATAACGTGTAACGTATAACGTATAACGTATAACGTATAACGTATAACGTATAACGTATAACGTATAACGTATAACGTATAACGTATAACGTATAACGTATAACGTGTAACGTATAACGTATAACGTATAACGTATAACGTATAACGTATAACGTATAACGTGTAACGTATAACGTATAACGTGTGACGTATAACGTGTAACGTATAACGTATGACGTATAACGTGTATCGTGTAAGCTATGACGTATAACGTATAACGTATAACGTATAACGTTTAACGTATAACGTATAACGTATAACGTATAACGTATAACGTATAACGTATAACGTGTAACGTAAAACGTATAACGTGTGACGTATAACGTATAACGTGTAACGTATAACGTATAACGTATAACGTATAACGTATAACGTATAACGTATAACGTATAACGTATAACGTATAACTTATTACGTGTAACGTATAACGTGTAACGTATAACGTATTACGTACAACGTATGACGTGTAACGTATAACGTGTGACGTATAACGTATAACGTGTAACGTATAACGTATAACGTATAACGTATAACGTATAACGTGTAACGTATAACGTATAATGTGTGACGTATAACGTGTAACGTATAACGTATAACGTATAACGTATAACGTATAACGTATAACGTATAACGTGTAACGTATAACGTATAACGTGTGACGTATAACGTGTAACGTATAACGTATGACGTATAACGTGTATCGTGTAAGCTATGACGTATAACGTATAACGTATAACGTATAACGTATAACGTATAACGTATAACGTATAACGTATAACGTGTAACGTATAACGTATAACGTGTGACGTATAACGTGTAACGTATAACGTATGACGTATAACGTGTATCGTGTAAGCTATGACGTATAACGTATAACGTATAACGTATAACGTTTAACGTATAACGTATAACGTATAACGTATAACGTATAAGGTATAACGTATAACGTATAACGTGTAACGTATAACGTATAACGTGTGACGTATAACGTGTAACGTATAACGTATGACGTATAACGTGTATCGTGTAAGCTATGACGTATAACGTATAACGTATAACGTATAACGTATAACGTGTAACGTATAACGTATAACGTGTAACGTATAACGTATAACGTGTAACGTATAACGTATAACGTATAACGTATAACGTATAACGTGTAACGTATAACGTATAACGTATAACGTATAACGTGTAACGTATAACGTATAACGTGTGACGTATAACGTGTGACGTATAACGTATAACGTGTAACGTATAACGTATAACGTATTACGTATAACGTATAACGTATAACGTATTACGTACAACGTATGACGTGTAACGTATAACGTGTGACGTATAACGTATAACGTGTAACGTATAACGTATAACGTATAACGTATAACGTATAACGTATAACGTATAACGTATAACGTATAACGTATAACGTATAACGTATAACGTATAACGTATAACTTATAACGTGTAACGTATAACGTGTAACGTATAACGTGTAACGTATAACGTATAACGTATAACGTATAACGTATAACGTATAACGTATAACGTATTACGTATAACGTATAACGTATAACGTATAACGTGTAACGTATAACGTATAACGTGTGACGTATAACGTGTAACGTATAACGTATGACGTATAACGTGTATCGTATAAGCTATGACGTATAACGTATAACGTATAACGTATAACGTTTAACGTATAACGTATAACGTATAACGTATAACGTATAACGTATAAGGTATAACGTATAACGTATAACGTGTAACGTGTAACGTATAACGTGTGACGTATAACGTGTAACGTATAACGTATGACGTATAACGTGTATCGTGTAAGCTATGACGTATAACGTATAACGTATAACGTATAACGTATAACGTATAACGTGTAACGTATAACGTATAACGTGTAACGTATAACGTATAACGTATAACGTATAACGTATAACGTATAACGTATAACGTATAACGTATAACGTATAAGGTATAACGTATAACGTATAACGTGTAACGTATAACGTATAACGTATAACGTGTAACGTATAACGTATAACGTGTAACGTATAACGTATAACGTATAACGTATAACGTATAACGTATAACGTATAACGTATAACGTATAACGTATAACGTGTAACGTATAACGTATAACGTGTGACGTATAACGTGTAACGTATAACGTATGACGTATAACGTGTATCGTGTAAGCTATGACGTATAACGTATAACGTATAACGTATAACGTTTAACGTATAACGTATAACGTATAACGTATAACGTATAAGGTATAACGTATAACGTATAACGTGTAACGTATAACGTATAACGTATAACGTATAACGTATAACGTATAACGTATAACGTATAACGTATAACGTATAACGTATTACGTATAACGTATAACGTATAACGTATTACGTACAACGTATGACGTATAACGTATAACGTGTGACGTATAACGTATAACGTGTAACGTATAACGTATAACGTATAACGTATAACGTATAACGTATAACGTATAACGTATAACTTATAACGTATAACGTATAACGTTTAACGTATAACGCATAACGTATAACGTACAACGTGTAACGAAGAACGTATAACGAATAACGTAAAACGAATAACGTATTACATATTACGTATAACGTATAACATATATCGTATAACGTATAACGTGTAACGTATAACGTATAACGTATAACGTATAACGTATAACGTATAACGTATAACGTGTAACGTAAAACGTATAACGTGTGACGTATAACGTATAACGTGTAACGTATAACGTATAACGTATAACGTATAACGTATAACGTATAACGTATAACGTATAACGTATAACGTATAACGAATAACGTATAACGTGTAACGTATAACGAATAACGTAAAACGTACAACGTGTAACGTATAACGTATAACGTGTGACGTATAACGTGTAACGTATAACGTATGACGTATAACGTATAACGTATAACGTATAACGTGTGACATATAACATATTACGTATAACGTATAAAGTATAACGAAGAACGTATAACGTGTAACGTATAACGTATGACGTATAACGTATAACGTATAACGTATAACATATAACGTATAACGTATAAAGTATAACGTATAACGTATAACGTATAACGTATAACGTATAACGTGTAACGTATAACGTATAACGTATAACGTATAACGTATAACGTATAACGTATAACGTGTGACGTATAACGTATAAGGTATAACGTATAACGTATAACGTGTAACGTATAACGTATAACGTGTGACGTATAACGTGTAACGTATAACGTATGACGTATAACGTGTATCGTGTAAGCTATGACGTATAACGTATAACGTATAACGTATAACGTTTAACGTATAACGTATAACGTATAACGTATAACGTATAACGTATAAGGTATAACGTGTAACGTATAACGTGTAACGTATAACGTATAACGTGTGACGTATAACGTGTAACGTATAACGTATGACGTATAACGTGTATCGTGTAAGCTATGACGTATAACGTATAACGTATAACGTATAACGTATAACGTGTAACGTATAACGTATAACGTGTAACGTATAACGTATAACGTATAACGTATAACGTATAACGTATAACGTATAACGTATAACGTGTAACGTATAACGTATAACGTATAACGTATAACGTGCAACGTATAACGTATAACGTGTGACGTATAACGTGTGACGTATAACGTATAACGTGTAACGTATAACGTATAACGTATTACGTATAACGTATAACGTATAACGTATTACGTACAACGTATGACGTGTAACGTATAACGTGTGACGTATAACGTATAACGTGTAACGTATAACGTATAACGTATAACGTATAACGTATAACGTATAACGTATAACGTATAACGTATAACGTATAACGTATAACGTATAACTTATAACGTGTAACGTATAACGTGTAACGTATAACGTGTAACGTATAACGTATAACGTATAACGTATAACGTATAACGTATAACGTATAACGTATTACGTATAACGTATAACGTATAACGTATAACGTGAAACGTATAACGTATAACGTGTGACGTATAACGTGTAACGTATAACGTATGACGTATAACGTGTATCGTGTAAGCTATGACGTATAACGTATAACGTATAACGTATAACGTTTAACGTATAACGTATAACGTATAACGTATAACGTATAAGGTATAACGTATAACGTATAACGTGTAACGAGTAACGTATAACGTGTGACGTATAACGTGTAACGTATAACGTATGACGTATAACGTGTATCGTGTAAGCTATGACGTATAACGTATAACGTATAACGTATAACGTATAACGTATAACGTGTAACGTATAACGTATAACGTGTAACGTATAACGTATAACGTATAACGTATAACGTATAACGTATAACGTATAACGTATAACGTATAACGTATAACGTATAAGGTATAACGTATAACGTATAACGTGTAACGTATAACGTATAACGTATAACGTGTAACGTATAACGTATAACGTGTAACGTATAACGTATAACGTATAACGTATAACGTATAACGTATAACGTATAACGTATAACGTATAACGTATAACGTGTAACGTATAACGTATAACGTGTGACGTATAACGTGTAACGTATAACGTATGACGTATAACGTGTATCGTGTAAGCTATGACGTATAACGTATAACGTATAACGTATAACGTTTAACGTATAACGTATAACGTATAACGTATAACGTATAAGGTATAACGTATAACGTATAACGTGTAACGTATAACGTATAACGTGTGACGTATAACGTGTAACGTATAACGTATGACGTATAACGTGTATCGTGTAAGCTATGACGTATAACGTATAACGTATAACGTATAACGTATAACGTGTAACGTATAACGTATAACGTGTAACGTATAACGTATAACGTATAACGTATAACGTATAACGTATAACGTATAACGTATAACGTATAACGTATAACGTATAACGTATAACGTGTAACGTATAACGTATAACGTATAACGTATAACGTGTAACGTATAACGTATAACGTGTGACGTATAACGTGTGACGTATAACGTATAACGTGTAACGTATAACGTATAACGTATTACGTATAACGTATAACGTATAACGTATTACGTACAACGTATGACGTATAACGTATAACGTGTGACGTATAACGTATAACGTGTAACGTATAACGTATAACGTATAACGTATAACGTATAACGTATAACGTATAACGTATAACGTATAACGTATAACTTATAACGTGTAACGTATAACGTGTAACGTATAACGTGTAACGTATAACGTATAACGTATAACGTATAACGTATAACGTATAACGTATAACGTATAACGTATAACGTATAACGTATAACGTATAACGTATTACGTATAACGTATAACGTATAACGTATTACGTACAACGTATGACGTATAACGTATAACGTGTGACGTATAACGTATAACGTGTAACGTATAACGTATAACGTATAACGTATAACGTATAACGTATAACGTATAACGTATAACGTATAACTTATAACGTATAACGTATAACGTTTAACGTATAACGCATAACGTATAACGTACAACGTGTAACGAAGAACGTATAACGAATAACGTAAAACGAATAACGTATTACATATTACGTATAACGTATAACGCATAACGTATAACGTACAACGTGTAACGAAGAACGTATAACGAATAACGTAAAACGAATAACGTATTACATATTACGTATAACGTATAACATATATCGTATAACGTATAACGTGTAACGTATAACGTATAACGTATAACGTATAACGTATTACGTACAACGTATGACGTATAACGTATAACGTGTGACGTATAACGTATAACGTATAACGTATAACGTATAACGTATAACTTATAACGTATAACGTATAACGTTTAACGTATAACTCATAACGTATAACGTACAACGTGTAACGAAGAACGTATAACGAATAACGTAAAACGAATAACGTATTACATATTACGTATAACGTATAACGCATAACGTATAACGTACAACGTGTAACGAAGAACGTATAACGAATAACGTAAAACGAATAACGTATTACATATTACGTATAACGTATAACATATATCGTATAACGTATTACGTACAACGTATGACGTATAACGTATAACGTGTGACGTATAACGTATAACGTATAACGTATTACGTATAACGTATAACGTATAACGTATTACGTACAACGTATGACGTATAACGTATAACGTGTGACGTATAACGTATAACGTGTAACGTATAACGTATAACGTATAACGTACAACGTGTAACGAAGAACGTATAACGAATAACGTAAAACGAATAACGTATTACATATTACGTATAACGTATAACATATATCGTATAACGTATAACGTGTAACGTATAACGTATAACGTATAACGTATAACGTATAACGTGTAACGTAAAACGTATAACGTGTGACGTATAACGTATAACGTGTAACGTATAACGTATAACGTATAACGTATAACGTATAACGTATAACGTATAACGTATAACGTATAACGTATAACGAATAACGTATAACGTGTAACGTATAACGTGTAACGTATAACGTATAACGTATAACGTATAACGTATAACGTATAACGTATAACGTATAACGAATAACGTATAACGTGTAACGTATAACGAATAACGTAAAACGTACAACGTGTAACGTATAACGTATAACGTGTGACGTATAACGTGTAACGTATAACGTATGACGTATAACGTATAACGTATAACGTATAACGTGTGACGTATAACATATAACGTATAACGTATAAAGTATAACGAAGAACGTATAACGTGTAACGTATAACGTATGACGTATAACGTATAACGTATAACATATAACGTATAACGTATAAAGTATAACGTATAACGTATAACGTATAACGTATAACGTATAACGTGTAACGTATAACGTATAACGTATAACGTATAACGTATAACGTATAACGTATAACGTATAACGAATAACGTATAACGTGTAACGTATAACGAATAACGTAAAACGTACAACGTGTAACGTATAACGTATAACGTGTGACGTATAACGTGTAACGTATAACGTATGACGTATAACGTATAACGTATAACGTATAACGTGTGACGTATAACATATAACGTATAACGTATAAAGTATAACGAAGAACGTATAACGTGTAACGTATAACGTATGACGTATAACGTATAACGTATAACATATAACGTATAACGTATAAAGTATAACGTATAACGTATAACGTATAACGTATAACGTATAACGTGTAACGTATAACGTATAACGTATAACGTATAACGTATAACGTATAACGTATAACGTGTGACGTATAACGTATAAGGTATAACGTATAACGTGTAACGTATAACGTATAACGTGTGACGTATAACGTGTAACGTATAACGTATGACGTATAACGTGTATCGTGTAAGCTATGACGTATAACGTATAACGTATAACGTATAACGTATAACGTGTAACGTATAACGTATAACGTATAACGTATAACGTGTAACGTATAACGTATAACGTGTGACGTATAACGTGTGACGTATAACGTATGACGTATAACGTGTATCGTGTAAGCTATGACGTATAACGTATAACGTATAACGTATAACGTATAACGTGTAACGTATAACGTATAACGTGTAACGTATAACGTATAACGTATAACGTATAACGTATAACGTATAACGTATAACGTATAACGTATAACGTATAACGTATAACGTGTAACGTATAACGTATAACGTATAACGTATAACGTGTAACGTATAACGTATAACGTGTGACGTATAACGTGTGACGTATAACGTATAACGTGTAACGTATAACGTATAACGTATTACGTATAACGTATAACGTATAACGTATTACGTACAACGTATGACGTGTAACGTATAACGTGTGACGTATAACGTATAACGTGTAACGTATAACGTATAACGTATAACGTATAACGTATAACGTATAACGTATAACGTATAACGTATAACGTATAACTTATAACGTGTAACGTATAACGTGTAACGTATAACGTGTAACGTATAACGTGTAACGTATAACGTATAACGTATAACGTATAACGTATAACGTATAACGTATAACGTATAACGTATAACGTAAAACGTATAACGTATAACGTGTAACGTATAACGTATAACGTGTGACGTATAACGTGTAACGTATAACGTATGACGTATAACGTGTATCGTGTAAGCTATGACGTATAACGTATAACGTATAACGTATAACGTTTAACGTATAACGTATAACGTATAACGTATAACGTATAAGGTATAACGTATAACGTATAACGTGTAACGTATAACGTATAACGTGTGACGTATAACGTGTAACGTATAACGTATGACGTATAACGTGTATCGTGTAAGCTATGACGTATAACGTATAACGTATAACGTATAACGTATAACGTGTAACGTATAACGTATAACGTGTAACGTATAACGTATAACGTATAACGTATAACGTATAACGTATAACGTATAACGTATAACGTATAACGTATAACGTATAACGTGTAACGTATAACGTATAACGTATAACGTATAACGTGTAACGTATAACGTATAACGTGTGACGTATAACGTGTGACGTATAACGTATAACGTGTAACGTATAACGTATAACGTATTACGTATAACGTATAACGTATAACGTATTACGTACAACGTATGACGTATAACGTATAACGTGTGACGTATAACGTATAACGTGTAACGTATAACGTATAACGTATAACGTATAACGTATAACGTATAACGTATAACGTATAACGTATAACTTATAACGTGTAACGTATAACGTGTAACGTATAACGTGTAACGTATAACGTATAACGTATAACGTATAACGTATAACGTATAACGTATAACGTATAACGTATAACGTATAACGTATAACGTATAACGTATTACGTATAACGTATAACGTATAACGTATTACGTACAACGTATGACGTATAACGTATAACGTGTGACGTACAACGTATAACGTGTAACGTATAACGTATAACGTATAACGTATAACGTATAACGTATAACGTATAACGTGTAACGTAAAACGTATAACGTGTGACGTATAACGTATAACGTGTAACGTATAACGTATAACGTATAACGTATAACGTATAACGTATAACGTATAACGTATAACGTATAACGTATAACGAATAACGTATAACGTGTAACGTATAACGAATAACGTAAAACGTACAACGTGTAACGTATAACGTATAACGTGTGACGTATAACGTGTAACGTATAACGTATAACGTATAAAGTATAACGTATAACGTATAACGTATAACGTATAACGTATAACGTGTAACGTATAACGTATAACGTATAACGTATAACGTATAACGTATAACGTATAACGTGTGACGTATAACGTATAAGGTATAACGTATAACGTATAACGTGTAACGTATAACGTATAACGTGTGACGTATAACGTGTAACGTATAACGTATGACGTATAACGTGTATCGTGTAAGCTATGACGTATAACGTATAACGTATAACGTATAACGTATAACGTGTAACGTATAACGTATAACGTATAACGTATAACGTGTAACGTATAACGTATAACGTGTGACGTATAACGTGTGACGTATAACGTATAACGTGTAACGTATAACGTATAACGTATTACGTATAACGTATAACGTATAACGTATTACGTACAACGTATGACGTATAACGTATAACGTGTGACGTATAACGTATAACGTGTAACGTATAACGTATAACGTATAACGTATAACGTATAACGTATAACGTATAACGTATAACGTATAACGTATAACGTATAACGTATAACTTATAACGTGTAACGTATAACGTGTAACGTATAACGTGTGACGTATAACGTGTAACGTATAACGTATGACGTATAACGTGTATCGTGTAAGCTATGACGTATAACGTATAACGTATAACGTATAACGTATAACGTGTAACGTATAACGTATAACGTATAACGTATAACGTGTAACGTATAACGTATAACGTGTGACGTATAACGTGTGACGTATAACGTATAACGTGTAACGTATAACGTGTAACGTATAACGTGTAACGTATAACGTATAACGTATAACGTATAACGTATAACGTATAACGTATAACGTATAACGTATAACGTATAACGTATAACGTATAACGTATAACGTATAACGTGTAACGTATAACGTATAACGTGTGACGTATAACGTGTAACGTATAACGTATGACGTATAACGTGTATCGTGTAAGCTATGACGTATAACGTATAACGTATAACGTATAACGTTTAACGTATAACGTATAACGTATAACGTATAACGTATAAGGTATAACGGATAACGTATAACGTGTAACGTATAACGTATAACGTGTGACGTATAACGTGTAACGTATAACGTATGACGTATAACGTGTATCGTGTAAGCTATGACGTATAACGTATAACGTATAACGTATAACGTATAACGTATAACGTGTAACATATAACGTATAACGTGTAACGTATAACGTATAACGTATAGCGTATAACGTATAACGTATAACGTATAACGTATAACGTATAATGTATAACGTATAACGTGTAACGTATAACGTATAACGTATAACGTATAACGTGTAACGTATAACGTATAACGTGTGACGTATAACGTGTGACGTATAACGTATAACGTGTAACGTATAACGTATAACGTATTACGTATAACGTATAACGTATAACGTATTACGTACAACGTATGACGTATAACGTATAACGTGTGACGTATAACGTATAACGTGTAACGTATAACGTATAACGTATAACGTATAACGTATAACGTATAACGTATAACGTATAACGTATAACTTATAACGTGTAACGTATAACGTGTAACGTATAACGTGTAACGTATAACGTATAACGTATAACGTATAACGTATAACGTATAACGTATAACGTATAACGTATAACGTATAACGTATAACGTATAACGTATTACGTATAACGTATAACGTATAACGTATTACGTACAACGTATGACGTATAACGTATAACGTGTGACGTATAACGTATAACGTGTAACGTATAACGTATAACGTATAACGTATAACGTATAACGTATAACGTATAACGTGTAACGTAAAACGTATAACGTGTGACGTATAACGTATAACGTGTAACGTATAACGTATAACGTATAACGTATAACGTATAACGTATAACGTATAACGTATAACGTATTACGTATAACGTATAACGTATAACGTATTACGTACAACGTATGACGTATAACGTATAACGTGTGACGTATAACGTATAACGTGTAACGTATAACGTATAACGTATAACGTATAACGTATAACGTATAACGTATAACGTATAACGTATAACGTATAACGTAAAACGAATAACGTATTACATATTACGTATAACGTATAACATATATCGTATAACGTATAACGTGTAACGTATAACGTATAACGTATAACTTATAACGTGTAACGTATAACGTGTAACGTATAACGTGTGACGTATAACGTGTGACGTATAACGTGTGACGTATAACGTATAACGTGTAACGTATAACGTATAACGTATAACGTATAACGTTTAACGTATAACGCATAACGTATAACGTACAACGTGTAACGAAGAACGTATAACGAATAACGTAAAACGAATAACGTATTACATATTACGTATAACGTATAACATATATCGTATAACGTATAACGTGTAACGTATAACGTATAACGTATAACTTATAACGTGTAACGTATAACGTGTAACGTATAACGTGTGACGTATAACGTGTGACGTATAACGTGTGACGTATAACGTATAACGTGTAACGTATAACGTATAACGTATTACGTATAACGTACAACGTATAACGTATTACGTACAACGTATGACGTATAACGTATAACGTGTGACGTATAACGTATAACGTGTAACGTATAACGTATAACGTATAACGTATAACGTATAACGTATAACGTATAACGTATAACGTATAACGTATAACTTATAACGTGTAACGTATAACGTGTAACGTATAACGTGTGACGTATAACGTGTAACGTATAACGTATGACGTATAACGTGTATCGTGTAAGCTATGACGTATAACGTATAACGTATAACGTATAACGTATAACGTGTAACGTATAACGTATAACGTGTGACGTATAACGTGTGACGTATAACGTATAACGTGTAACGTATAACGTATAACGTATAACGTATAACGTATAACGTATAACGTATAACGTATAACGTGTAACGTATAACGTATAACGTGTGACGTATAACGTGTAACGTATAACGTATAACGTATAACGTATAACGTGTAACGTATAACGTATAACGTGTGACGTATAACGTGTGACGTATAACGTATAACGTGTAACGTATAACGTATAACGTATTACGTATAACGTACAACGTATAACGTATTACGTACAACGTATGACGTATAACGTATAACGTGTGACGTATAACGTATAACGTGTAACGTATAACGTATAACGTATAACGTATAACGTATAACGTATAACGTATAACGTATAACGTATAACGTATAACTTATAACGTGTAACGTATAACGTGTAACGTATAACGTGTAACGTATAACGTATAACGTATAACGTATAGCGCATAACGTATAACGTATAACGTATAACGTATAACGTATAACGTATAACGTATTACGTATAACGTATAACGTATAACGTATTACGTACAACGTATGACGTATAACGTATAACGTGTGACGTATAAAGTATAACGTATAACGTATAACGTATAACGTATGACGTATAACGTGTAACGTATAACGTATAACGTATAACGTATAACGTATAACGTATAACGTATAACGTGTGACGTATAACGTATAACGTGTGACGTATGACGTATAACGTGTAACGTATAACGTATAACGTATAACTTATAACGTGTAACGTATAACGTGTAACGTATAACGTGTAACGTATAACGTATAACGTATAACGTATAACGCATAACGTATAACGTATAACGTATAACGTATAACGTATAACGTATAACGTATTACGTATAACGTATAACGTATAACGTATTACGTACAACGTATGACGTATAACGTATAACGTGTGACGTATAACGTATAACGTGTAACGTATAACGTATAACGTATAACGTTTAACGTATAACGTATAACGTATAACGTATAACATATAACGTATAACGTGTAACGTATAACGTATAACGTGTGACGTATAACGTGTAACGTATAACGTATGACGTATAACGTATAACGTATAACGTATTCCGTATAACGTATAACGTATAACGTATAACGTATAACGTATAACGTATAACGTATAACGTATCACGTATAACGTATAACGTATAACGCACAACGTATAACGTACAACGCATAACGAAGAACGTATAACGAATAACGTAAATCGTATAACGTATTACATATTACGTATAACGTATAACATATAACGTATAACGTATAACGTATGACGTATAACGTATAACGTATAACGTATTCCGTATAACGTATAACGTATAACGTATAACGTATAACGAATAACGTATAACGTATAACGTGTGACGTATAACGTATAACGTATAACGTATAACGTATAACGTATAACGTATAACGAATAACGTATAACGTATAACGTGTAACGTATAACGTGTAACGTATAACGTGTAACGTATAACGTATAACGTATAACGTATAACGTATAACGTATAACGTATAACGTATAACTTATAACGTATAACGTATAACGTATAACGTGTAACGTATAACGTATAACGTGTGACGTATAACGTATAACGTTTAACGTATAACGTATAACGTATAACGTATAACGTATAAGGTATAACGTATAACGTGTAACGTATAACGTATAACGTGTGACGTATAACGTGTAACGTATAACGTATGACGCATAACGTGTATCGTGTAAGCTATGACGTATAACGTATAACGTATAACGTATAACGTATAACGTATAACGTGTAACGTATAACGTATAACGTGTAACGTATAACGTATAACGTTTAACGTATAACGTATAACGTATAACGTTTAACGTATAACGTATAACGTATAACGTATAACGTATAACGTGTAACGTATAACGTATAACGTGTAACGTATAACGTATAACGTTTAACGTATAACGTATAACGTATAACGTTTAACGTATAACGTATAACGTATAACGTATAACGTATAAGGTATAACGTATAACGTGTAACGTATAACGTATACCGTATAACGTATAACGTATAACGTATAACGTATAACGTGTAACGTATAACGTGTAACGTATAACGTATAACGTGTAACGTATAACGTATAACGTTTAACGTATAACGTATAACGTATAACGTATAACGTATAACGTATAACGTATAACGTATAAGGTATAACGTATAACGTGTAACGTATAACGTGTAACGTATAACGTGTAACGTATAACGTATAACGTATAACGTATAACGTATAACGTATAATGTATAACGTATAACGTATAACGTATAACGTATAACGTATAACGTATAACGTATAACGTGTAACGTATAACGTCTAACGTGTAACGTATAACGTATAACGTTTAACGTATAACGTATAACGTATAACGTATAACGTATAACGTATAAGGTATAACGTATAACGTATAACGTGTAACGTATAACGTATATCGTGTGACGTATAACGTGTAACGTATAACGTATGACGTATAACGTGTATCGTGTAAGCTATGACGTATAACGTATAACGTATAACGTATAACGTATAACGTATAACGTGTAACGTATAACGTATAACGTGTAACGTATAACGTATAACGTATAACGTATAACGTATAACGTATAACGTATAACGTATAACGTATAACGTATAACGTATAACGTATAACGTGTAACGTATAACGTATAACGTATAACGTATAACGTGTAACGTATAACGTATAACGTGTGACGTATAACGTGTGACGTATAACGTATAACGTGTAACGTATAACGTATAACGTATTACGTATAACGTATAACGTATAACGTATTACGTACAACGTATGACGTATAACGTATAACGTGTGACGTATAACGTATAACGTGTAACGTATAACGTATAACGTATAACGTATAACGTATAACGTATAACGTATAACGTATAACGTATAACGTATAACGTATAACTTATAACGTGTAACGTATAACGTGTAACGTATAACGTGTAACGTATAACGTATAACGTATAACGTATAACGTATAATGTATAACGTATAACGTATAACGTATAACGTATAACGTATAACGTATTACGTATAACGTATAACGTATAACGTATTACGTACAACGTATGACGTATAACGTATAACGTGTGACGTATAACGTATAACGTGTTACGTATAACGTATAACGTTTAACGTATAACGTATAACGTATAACGTATAACGTATAACGTATAAGGTATAACGTATAACGTGTAACGTATAACGTGTGACGTATAACGTATAACGTGTAACGTATAACGTATAACGTATAACGTATAACGTATAAGGTGTAACGTATAACGTATAACTTATAACGTATAACGTGTAACGTATAACGTATAACGTATAACGTATAACGTATAACGTGTAACGTATAACGTATAACGTGTAACGTATAACGTATAACGTTTAACGTATAACGTATAACGTTTAACGTATAACGTATAACGTATAAGGTATAACGTATAACGTGTAACGTATAACGTGTGACGTATAACGTATAACGTGTAACGTATAACGTATAACGTATAACGTATAACGTATAACGTATTACGTATAACGTATAACGTATAACGTATAACGTATAACGTATAACGAATAACGTATAACGTATAACGTATAACGTATAACGTCTAACGTATAACGTATAACGTGTGACGTATAACGTGTAACGTGTAACGTATAACGTATAACGTATAACGTATAACGTATAACGTATAACGTATAACGTATATCGTATAACGTATAACGTATAACGTATAACGTATATCGTATAACGTATAACGTATAACGTATAACGTATAACGTATAACGTCTAACGTATAACGTATAACGTGTGACGTATAACGTGTAACGTGTAACGTATAACGTGTAACGTATAACGTATAACGTATAACGTATAACGTAAAACGTATAACGTATAACGTATAACGTATAACGTATAACGTATAACGTATTACGTATAACGTATAACGTATAACGTATAACGTATAACGTATAACGTATAACGTATAAAGTATAACGTATAACGTGTAACGTATAACGTATAACGTATAACGTATAACTTATAACGTATAACGTATAACGTTTAACGTAT
The DNA here is from genome assembly GCF_051014685.1 of Ptiloglossa arizonensis. Taxonomy (NCBI): domain Eukaryota; kingdom Metazoa; phylum Arthropoda; class Insecta; order Hymenoptera; family Colletidae; genus Ptiloglossa; species Ptiloglossa arizonensis. Next base: position 2,540,784 of record NW_027478391.1, read on the forward strand.
AACGTATAACGTATAACGTATAACATATAACGTATAACGTGTAACGTATAACGTATAACGTGTGACGTATAACGTGTAACGTATAACGTATGACGTATAACGTATAACGTATAACGTATTCCGTGTAACGTATAACGTATAACGTATAACGTATAACGAATAACGTATAACGTGTAACGTATAACGTATATCGTATAACGTATAACGTATAACGTATAACGTGTAACATATAACGTATAACGTATAACGTATAACTAATAACGTATAACGTATAACGTTTAACGTATAACGTATAACGTATAACGTATAACGTATAACGTATAACGTATAACGTGTAACGTATAACGTATAACGTGGGACGTATAACGTGTAACGTATAACGTATGACGTATAACGTATAACGTATAACGTATAACGTATAACGTATAACGTGTAACGTATAACGTATTACGTGTGACGTATAACGTATAACGTGTAACGTGTAACGTATAACGTATAAAGTATTATATAACGTATAACGTATAACGTATAACGTATAACGTATAACGTATAACGTATAACGTATAACGTATAACGTATAACGTATAACGTATAACGTATAACGTATAACGTATAACGTATAACGTATAACGTATAACGTATAACGTATAACGTATAACGTATAACGTATAGCGTATAACGTATAACGTATAACGTATAACGTATAACGTATAACGTCTAACGTATAACGTATAACGTGTGACGTATAACGTGTAACGTGTAACGTATAACGTGTAACGTATAACGTATAACGCACAACGTATAACGTACAACGCATAACGAAGAACGTATAACGAATAACGTAAATGGTATAACGTATTACATATTACGTATAACGTATAACATATAACGTATAACGTGTAACGTATAACGTGTAACGAATAACATGTAACGTATAACGTGTAACGTATAACGTGTATCGTATAACGTGTAACGTATAACGTATAACGTATAACGTATAACGCATAACGTATAACGTATAACGTATAACGTATAACGTATAACGTATAACGTGTGACGTATAACGTATAACGTGTGACGTATAACGTATAACGTGTAACGTATAACGTATAACGTGTAACGTATAACGTATAACGTATAACGTATAACGTATAACGTATAACGTATAACGTATAACGTATAACGTATAACGTATAACTTATAACGTGTAACGTATAACGTGTAACGTATAACGTGTAACGTATAACGTATAACGTATAACGTATAACGCATAACGTATAACGTATAACGTATAACGTATAACGTATAACGTATAACGTATAACGTATTACGTATAACGTATAACGTATAACGTATTACGTACAACGTATGACGTATAACGTATAACGTGTGACGTATAAAGTATAACGTATAACGTATAATGTATAACGTATGACGTATAACGTGTAACGTATAACGTATAACGTATAACGTATAACGTATAACGTATAACGTATAACGTGTGACGTATAACGTATAACGTGTGACGTATGACGTATAACGTGTAACGTATAACGTATAACGTATAACTTATAACGTGTAACGTATAACGTGTAACGTATAACGTGTAACGTATAACGTATAACGTATAACGTATAACGCATAACGTATAACGTATAACGTATAACGTATAACGTATAACGTATAACGTATTACGTATAACGTATAACGTATAACGTATTACGTACAACGTATGACGTATAACGTATAACGTGTGACGTATAACGTATAACGTGTAACGTATAACGTATAACGTTTAACGTATAACGTATAACGTATAACGTATAACGTATAACGTATAAGGTATAACGTATAACGTGTAACGTATAACGTGTGACGTATAACGTATAACGTGTAACGTATAACGTATAACGTATAACGTATAACGTATAAGGTGTAACGTATAACGTATAACTTATAACGTATAACGTGTAACGTATAACGTATAACGTATAACGTATAACGTATAACGTGTAACGTATAACGTATAACGTGTAACGTATAACGTATAACGTTTAACGTATAACGTATAACGTTTAACGTATAACGTATAACGTATAAGGTATAACGTATAACGTATAACGTATAACGTGTAACGTATAACGTGTAACGTATAACGTATAACGTGTAACGTATAACGTATAACGTTTAACGTATAACGTATAACGTATAACGTATAACGTATAACGTATAACGTATAACGTATAAGGTATAACGTATAACGTGTAACGTATAACGTGTAACGTATAACGTGTAACGTATAACGTATAACGTATAACGTATAACGTATAACGTATAATGTATAACGTATAACGTATAACGTATAACGTATAACGTATAACGTATAACGTATAACGTGTAACGTATAACGTCTAACGTGTAACGTATAACGTATAACGTTTAACGTATAACGTATAACGTATAACGTATAACGTATAACGTATAAGGTATAACGTATAACGTATAACGTGTAACGTATAACGTATATCGTGTGACGTATAACGTGTAACGTATAACGTATGACGTATAACGTGTATCGTGTAAGCTATGACGTATAACGTATAACGTATAACGTATAACGTATAACGTATAACGTGTAACGTATAACGTATAACGTGTAACGTATAACGTATAACGTATAACGTATAACGTATAACGTATAACGTATAACGTATAACGTATAACGTATAACGTATAACGTATAACGTGTAACGTATAACGTATAACGTATAACGTATAACGTGTAACGTATAACGTATAACGTGTGACGTATAACGTGTGACGTATAACGTATAACGTGTAACGTATAACGTATAACGTATTACGTATAACGTATAACGTATAACGTATTACGTACAACGTATGACGTATAACGTATAACGTGTGACGTATAACGTATAACGTGTAACGTATAACGTATAACGTATAACGTATAACGTATAACGTATAACGTATAACGTATAACGTATAACGTATAACGTATAACGTATAACTTATAACGTGTAACGTATAACGTGTAACGTATAACGTGTAACGTATAACGTATAACGTATAACGTATAACGTATAATGTATAACGTATAACGTATAACGTATAACGTATAACGTATAACGTATTACGTATAACGTATAACGTATAACGTATTACGTACAACGTATGACGTATAACGTATAACGTGTGACGTATAACGTATAACGTGTTACGTATAACGTATAACGTTTAACGTATAACGTATAACGTATAACGTATAACGTATAACGTATAAGGTATAACGTATAACGTGTAACGTATAACGTGTGACGTATAACGTATAACGTGTAACGTATAACGTATAACGTATAACGTATAACGTATAAGGTGTAACGTATAACGTATAACTTATAACGTATAACGTGTAACGTATAACGTATAACGTATAACGTATAACGTATAACGTGTAACGTATAACGTATAACGTGTAACGTATAACGTATAACGTTTAACGTATAACGTATAACGTTTAACGTATAACGTATAACGTATAAGGTATAACGTATAACGTGTAACGTATAACGTGTGACGTATAACGTATAACGTGTAACGTATAACGTATAACGTATAACGTATAACGTATAACGTATTACGTATAACGTATAACGTATAACGTATAACGTATAACGTATAACGAATAACGTATAACGTATAACGTATAACGTATAACGTCTAACGTATAACGTATAACGTGTGACGTATAACGTGTAACGTGTAACGTATAACGTATAACGTATAACGTATAACGTATAACGTATAACGTATAACGTATATCGTATAACGTATAACGTATAACGTATAACGTATATCGTATAACGTATAACGTATAACGTATAACGTATAACGTATAACGTCTAACGTATAACGTATAACGTGTGACGTATAACGTGTAACGTGTAACGTATAACGTGTAACGTATAACGTATAACGTATAACGTATAACGTAAAACGTATAACGTATAACGTATAACGTATAACGTATAACGTATAACGTATTACGTATAACGTATAACGTATAACGTATAACGTATAACGTATAACGTATAACGTATAAAGTATAACGTATAACGTGTAACGTATAACGTATAACGTATAACGTATAACTTATAACGTATAACGTATAACGTTTAACGTATAACGTATAACGTATAACGTATAACATATAACGTATAACGTGTAACGTATAACGTATAACGTGTGACGTATAACGTGTAACGTATAACGTATGACGTATAACGTATAACGTATAACGTATTCCGTGTAACGTATAACGTATAACGTATAACGTATAACGAATAACGTATAACGTGTAACGTATAACGTATATCGTATAACGTATAACGTATAACGTATAACGTGTAACATATAACGTATAACGTATAACGTATAACTAATAACGTATAACGTATAACGTTTAACGTATAACGTATAACGTATAACGTATAACGTATAACGTATAACGTATAACGTGTAACGTATAACGTATAACGTGGGACGTATAACGTGTAACGTATAACGTATGACGTATAACGTATAACGTATAACGTATAACGTATAACGTATAACGTGTAACGTATAACGTATTACGTGTGACGTATAACGTATAACGTGTAACGTGTAACGTATAACGTATAAAGTATTATATAACGGATAACGTATAACGTATAACGTATAACGTATAACGTATAACGTATAACGTATAACGTATAACGTATAACGTATAACGTATAACGTATAACGTATAACGTATAACGTATAACGTATAACGTATAACGTATAACGTATAACGTATAACGTATAGCGTATAACGTATAACGTATAACGTATAACGTATAACGTATAACGTCTAACGTATAACGTATAACGTGTGACGTATAACGTGTAACGTGTAACGTATAACGTGTAACGTATAACGTATAACGCACAACGTATAACGTACAACGCATAACGAAGAACGTATAACGAATAACGTAAATGGTATAACGTATTACATATTACGTATAACGTATAACATATAACGTATAACGTGTAACGTATAACGTGTAACGAATAACATGTAACGTATAACGTGTAACGTATAACGTGTATCGTATAACGTGTAACGTATAACGTATAACGTATAACGTATAACGCATAACGTATAACGTATAACGTATAACGTATAACGTATAACGTATAACGTGTGACGTATAACGTATAACGTGTGACGTATAACGTATAACGTGTAACGTATAACGTATAACGTGTAACGTATAACGTATAACGTATAACGTATAACGTATAACGTATAACGTATAACGTATAACGTATAACGTATAACGTATAACTTATAACGTGTAACGTATAACGTGTAACGTATAACGTGTAACGTATAACGTATAACGTATAACGTATAACGCATAACGTATAACGTATAACGTATAACGTATAACGTATAACGTATAACGTATAACGTATTACGTATAACGTATAACGTATAACGTATTACGTACAACGTATGACGTATAACGTATAACGTGTGACGTATAAAGTATAACGTATAACGTATAATGTATAACGTATGACGTATAACGTGTAACGTATAACGTATAACGTATAACGTATAACGTATAACGTATAACGTATAACGTGTGACGTATAACGTATAACGTGTGACGTATGACGTATAACGTGTAACGTATAACGTATAACGTATAACTTATAACGTGTAACGTATAACGTGTAACGTATAACGTGTAACGTATAACGTATAACGTATAACGTATAACGCATAACGTATAACGTATAACGTATAACGTATAACGTATAACGTATAACGTATTACGTATAACGTATAACGTATAACGTATTACGTACAACGTATGACGTATAACGTATAACGTGTGACGTATAACGTATAACGTGTAACGTATAACGTATAACGTTTAACGTATAACGTATAACGTATAACGTATAACGTATAACGTATAAGGTATAACGTATAACGTGTAACGTATAACGTGTGACGTATAACGTATAACGTGTAACGTATAACGTATAACGTATAACGTATAACGTATAAGGTGTAACGTATAACGTATAACTTATAACGTATAACGTGTAACGTATAACGTATAACGTATAACGTATAACGTATAACGTGTAACGTATAACGTATAACGTGTAACGTATAACGTATAACGTTTAACGTATAACGTATAACGTTTAACGTATAACGTATAACGTATAAGGTATAACGTATAACGTGTAACGTATAACGTGTGACGTATAACGTATAACGTGTAACGTATAACGTATAACGTATAACGTATAACGTATAACGTATTACGTATAACGTATAACGTATAACGTATAACGTATAACGTATAACGAATAACGTATAACGTATAACGTATAACGTATAACGTCTAACGTATAACGTATAACGTGTGACGTATAACGTGTAACGTGTAACGTATAACGTATAACGTATAACGTATAACGTATAACGTATAACGTATAACGTATATCGTATAACGTATAACGTATAACGTATAACGTATATCGTATAACGTATAACGTATAACGTATAACGTATAACGTATAACGTCTAACGTATGACGTATAACGTGTGACGTATAACGTGTAACGTGTAACGTATAACGTGTAACGTATAACGTATAACGTATAACGTATAACGTAAAACGTATAACGTATAACGTATAACGTATAACGTATAACGTATAACGTATTACGTATAACGTATAACGTATAACGTATAACGTATAACGTATAACGTATAACGTATAAAGTATAACGTATAACGTGTAACGTATAACGTATAACGTATAACGTATAACTTATAACGTATAACGTATAACGTTTAACGTATAACGTATAACGTATAACGTATAACATATAACGTATAACGTGTAACGTATAACGTATAACGTGTGACGTATAACGTGTAACGTATAACGTATGACGTATAACGTATAACGTATAACGTATTCCGTATAACGTATAACGTATAACGTATAACGTATAACGAATAACGTATAACGTGTAACGTATAACGTATATCGTATAACGTATAACGTATAACGTATAACGTGTAACATATAACGTATAACGTATAACGTATAACTAATAACGTATAACGTATAACGTTTAACGTATAACGTATAACGTATAACGTATAACGTATAACGTATAACGTATAACGTGTAACGTATAACGTATAACGTGTGACGTATAACGTGTAACGTATAACGTATGACGTATAACGTATAACGTATAACGTATAACGTATAACGTATAACGTGTAACGTATAACGTATTACGTGTGACGTGTAACGTATAACGTATTACGTGTGACGTATAACGTATAACGTGTAACGTGTAACGTATAACGTATAAAGTATTATATAACGTATAACGTATAACGTATAACGTATAACGTATAACGTATAACGTATAACGTATAACGTATAACGTATAACGTATAACGTATAACGTATAACGTATAACGTATAACGTATAACGTATAACGTATAGCGTATAACGTATAACGTATAACGTATAACGTATAACGTATAACGTCTAACGTATAACGTATAACGTGTGACGTATAACGTGTAACGTGTAACGTATAACGTGTAACGTATAACGTATAACGCACAACGTATAACGTACAACGCATAACGAAGAACGTATAACGAATAACGTAAATGGTATAACGTATTACATATTACGTATAACGTATAACATATAACGTATAACGTGTAACGTATAACGTGTAACGAATAACATGTAACGTATAACGTGTAACGTATAACTTATAACGTATAACGTATAACGTTTAACGTATAACGTATAACGTATAACGTATAACGTATAACATATAACGTATAACGTGTAACGTATAACGTATAACGTATGACGTATAACGTATAACGTATAACGTATTCCGTATAACGTATAACGTATAACGTATAACGTATAACGAATAACGTATAACGTATAACGTATAACGTATAACGTATAACGTGTAACGTATAACGTGTAACGTATAACGTGTAACGTATAACGTGTAACGTATAACGTGTAACGTATAACGTGTAACGTATCACGTATAACGTATAACGTATAACGCACAACGTATAACGTACAACGCATAACGAAGAACGTATAACGAATAACGTAAATGGTATAACGTATTACATATTACGTATAACGTATAACATATAACGTATAACGTGTAACGTGTAACGTGTAACGTATAACGTGTAACGTATAACGTGTAACGTATAACGTGTAACGTATAACGTGTAACGTTTAACGTGTAACGTATAAGGTGTAACGTATAACGTGTAACGTATAACGTATAACGTATAACGTATAACGTATAACGTATAACGTATAACGTATAACGTATAACGTATAACGTATAACGTATAACGTATAACGTATAACGTATAACGTATAACGTGTAACGTATAACGTATAACGTGTAACGTATAACGTATAACGTTTAACGTATAACGTATAACGTATAACGTATAACGTATAAGGTATAACGTATAACGTGTAACGTATACCGTATAACGTGTGACGTATAACGTGTAACGTATAACGTATGACGTATAACGTGTATCGTGTAAGCTATGACGTATAACGTATAACGTATAACGTATAACGTATAACGTGTAACGTATAACGTATAACGTGTAACGTATAACGTATAACGTTTAACGTATAACGTATAACGTATAACGTTTAACGTATAACGTATAACGTTTAACGTATAACGTATAAGGTATAACGTATAACGTGTAACGTATAACGTATAACGTATAACGTATAACGTATAACGTATAACGTATAACGTATAGCGTATAACGAGTAACGTATAACGTATAACGTGTAACGTATAACGTATAACGTTTAACGTATAACGTATAACGTATAACGTATAACGTATAAGGTATAACGTATAACGTGTAACGTATAACGTATAACGTGTGACGTATAACGTGTAACGTATAACGTATGACGTATAACGTGTATCGTGTAAGCTATGACGTATAACGTATAACGTATAACGTATAACGTATAACGTGTAACGTATAACGTATAACGTGTAACGTATAACGTATAACGTATAACGTATAACGTATAACGTATAACGTATAACGTATAACGTATAACGTATAACGTATAACGTATAACGTATAACGTATAACGTATAACGTATAACGTATAACGTATAACGTATAACGTATAACGTATAACGTATAACGTATAACGTCTAACGTATAACGTATAACGTGTGACGTATAACGTGTAACGTGTAACGTATAACGTGTAACGTATAACGTATAACGCACAACGTATAACGTGCAACGCATAACGAAGAACGTATAACGAATAACGTAAATGGTATAACGTATTACATATTACGTATAACGTATAACATATAACGTATAACGTGTAACGTATAACGTATAACGTATAACGTATAACGTATAACGTATAACGTATAACGTATAACGTGTAACGTATAACGTATAACGTGTAACGTATAACGTATAACGTTTAACGTATAACGTATAACGTATAACGTATAACGTATAAGGTATAACGTATAACGTGTAACGTATAACGTATAACGTGTGACGTATAACGTGTAACGTATAACGTATGACGTATAACGTGTATCGTGTAAGCTATGACGTATAACGTATAACGTATAACGTATAACGTATAACGTGTAACGTATAACGTATAACGTGTAACGTATAACGTATAACGTTTAACGTATAACGTATAACGTATAACGTTTAACGTATAACGTATAACGTTTAACGTATAACGTATAAGGTATAACGTATAACGTGTAACGTATAACGTATAACGTATAACGTATAACGTATAACGTATAACTTATAACGTATAGCGTATAACGTGTAACGTATAACGTATAACGTGTAACGTATAACGTATAACGTTTAATGTATAACGTATAACGTATAACGTATAACGTATAAGGTATAACGTATAACGTGTAACGTATAACGTATAACGTGTGACGTATAACGTGTAACGTATAACGTATGACGTATAACGTGTATCGTGTAAGCTATGACGTATAACGTATAACGTATAACGTATAACGTATAACGTGTAACGTATAAAGTATAACGTGTAACGTATAACGTATAACGTTTAACGTATAACGTATAACGTATAACGTTTAACGTATAACGTATAACGTATAACGTATAACGTATAAGGTATAACGTATAACGTGTAACGTATAACGTATAACGTATAACGTATAACGTATAACGTATAACGTATAACGTATAACGTATAGCGTATAACGTGTAACGTATAACGTATAACGTGTAACGTATAACGTATAACGTTTAACGTATAACGTATAACGTATAACGTATAACGTATAAGGTATAACGTATAACGTGTAACGTATAACGTGTAACGTATAACGTGTAACGTATAACGTGTAACGTATAACGTGTAACGTATAACGTATAACGTATAACGTATAACGTATAACGTATAACGTGTAACGTGTAACTTATAACGTATAAAGTATTATATAACGTATAACGTATAACGTATAACGTATAACGTATAACGTATAACGTATAACGTATAACGTATAACGTATAACGTATAACGTATAACGTATAACGTATAACGTATAACGTGTAACGTATAAAGTATAACGTGTAACGTATAACGTATAACGTTTAACGTATAACGTATAACGTATAACGTTTAACGTATAACGTATAACGTATAACGTATAACGTATAAGGTATAACGTATAACGTGTAACGTATAACGTATAACGTATAACGTATAACGTATAACGTATAACGTATAACGTATAACGTATAGCGTATAACGTGTAACGTATAACGTATAACGTGTAACGTATAACGTATAACGTTTAACGTATAACGTATAACGTATAACGTATAACGTATAAGGTATAACGTATAACGTGTAACGTATAACGTGTAACGTATAACGTGTAACGTATAACGTGTAACGTATAACGTGTAACGTATAACGTATAACGTATAACGTATAACGTATAACGTATAACGTATAACGTATAACGTATAACGTATAACGTATAACGTATAACGAATAACGTAAATGGTATAACGTATTACATATTACGTATAACGTATAACGTATAACGTATAACGTGTAACGTGTAACGTGTAACGTATAACGTGTAACGTATAACGTGTAACGTATAACGTGTAACGTATAACGTGTAACGTTTAACGTGTAACGTATAAGGTGTAACGTATAACGTGTAACGTATAACGTATAACGTATAACGTATAACGTATAACGTATAACGTATAACGTATAACGTATAACGTATAACGTATAACGTATAACGTATAACGTATAACGTATAACTTATAACGTATAACGTATAACGTATAACGTGTAACGTATAACGTATAACGTGTGACGTATAACGTATAACGTTTAACGTATAACGTATAACGTATAACGTATAACGTATAAGGTATAACATATAACGTGTAACGTATAACGTATAACGTGTGACGTATAACGTGTAACGTATAACGTATGACGCATAACGTGTATCGTGTAAGCTATGACGCATAACGTATAACGTATAACGTATAACGTATAACGTATAACGTATAACGTATAACGTATAACGTATAACGTATAACGTATAACGTATAACGTATAACGTATAACGTATAACGTATAACGTATAACGTATAACGTATAACGTATAACGTATAACGTATAACGTATAACGTATAACGTATAACGTCTAACGTATAACGTATAACGTGTGACGTATAACGTGTAACGTGTAACGTATAACGTGTAACGTATAACGTATAACGCACAACGTATAACGTGCAACGCATAACGAAGAACGTATAACGAATAACGTAAATGGTATAACGTATTACATATTACGTATAACGTATAACATATAACGTATAACGTGTAACGTATAACGTATAACGTATAACGTATAACGTATAACGTATAACGTATAACGTATAACGTGTAACGTATAACGTATAACGTGTAACGTATAACGTATAACGTTTAACGTATAACGTATAACGTATAACGTATAACGTATAAGGTATAACGTATAACGTGTAACGTATAACGTATAACGTGTGACGTATAACGTGTAACGTATAACGTATGACGTATAACGTGTATCGTGTAAGCTATGACGTATAACGTATAACGTATAACGTATAACGTATAACGTGTAACGTATAACGTATAACGTGTAACGTATAACGTATAACGTTTAACGTATAACGTATAACGTATAACGTTTAACGTATAACGTATAACGTTTAACGTATAACGTATAAGGTATAACGTATAACGTGTAACGTATAACGTATAACGTATAACGTATAACGTATAACGTATAACGTATAACGTATAGCGTATAACGTGTAACGTATAACGTATAACGTGTAACGTATAACGTATAACGTTTAATGTATAACGTATAACGTATAACGTATAACGTATAAGGTATAACGTATAACGTGTAACGTATAACGTATAACGTGTGACGTATAACGTGTAACGTATAACGTATGACGTATAACGTGTATCGTGTAAGCTATGACGTATAACGTATAACGTATAACGTATAACGTATAACGTGTAACGTATAACGTATAACGTGTAACGTATAACGTATAACGTTTAACGTATAACGTATAACGTATAACGTTTAACGTATAACGTATAACGTTTAACGTATAACGTATAAGGTATAACGTATAACGTGTAACGTATAACGTATAACGTATAACGTATAACGTATAACGTATAACGTATAACGTATAGCGTATAACGAGTAACGTATAACGTATAACGTGTAACGTATAACGTATAACGTTTAACGTATAACGTATAACGTATAACGTATAACGTATAAGGTATAACGTATAACGTGTAACGTATAACGTATAACGTGTGACGTATAACGTGTAACGTATAACGTATGACGTATAACGTGTATCGTGTAAGCTATGACGTATAACGTATAACGTATAACGTATAACGTATAACGTGTAACGTATAACGTATAACGTGTAACGTATAACGTATAACGTTTAACGTATAACGTATAACGTATAACGTTTAACGTATAACGTATAACGTATAACGTATATCGTATAAGGTATAACGTATAACGTGTAACGTATAACGTATAACGTATAACGTATAACGTATAACGTATAACGTATAACGTATAACGTATAGCGTATAACGTGTAACGTATAACGTATAACGTATAACGTATAACGTATAACGTGTAACGTATAACGTATAACGTGTGACGTATAACGTGTAACGTATAACGTATGACGTATAACGTATAACGTATAACGTATAACGTATAACGTATAACGTGTAACGTATAACGTATTACGTGTGACGTGTAACGTATAACGTATTACGTGTGACGTATAACGTATAACGTGTAACGTGTAACGTATAACGTATAAAGTATTATATAACGTATAACGTATAACGTATAACGTATAACGTATAACGTATAACGTATAACGTATAACGTATAACGTATAACGTATAACGTATAACGTATAACGTATAACGTATAACGTATAACGTATAACGTATAGCGTATAACGTATAACGTATAACGTATAACGTATAACGTATAACGTCTAACGTATAACGTATAACGTGTGACGTATAACGTGTAACGTGTAACGTATAACGTGTAACGTATAACGTATAACGCACAACGTATAACGTACAACGCATAACGAAGAACGTATAACGAATAACGTAAATGGTATAACGTATTACATATTACGTATAACGTATAACATATAACGTATAACGTGTAACGTATAACGTGTAACGAATAACATGTAACGTATAACGTGTAACGTATAACTTATAACGTATAACGTATAACGTTTAACGTATAACGTATAACGTATAACGTATAACGTATAACATATAACGTATAACGTGTAACGTATAACGTATAACGTATGACGTATAACGTATAACGTATAACGTATTCCGTATAACGTATAACGTATAACGTATAACGTATAACGAATAACGTATAACGTATAACGTATAACGTATAACGTATAACGTGTAACGTATAACGTGTAACGTATAACGTGTAACGTATAACGTGTAACGTATAACGTGTAACGTATAACGTGTAACGTATCACGTATAACGTATAACGTATAACGCACAACGTATAACGTACAACGCATAACGAAGAACGTATAACGAATAACGTAAATGGTATAACGTATTACATATTACGTATAACGTATAACATATAACGTATAACGTGTAACGTGTAACGTGTAACGTATAACGTGTAACGTATAACGTGTAACGTATAACGTGTAACGTATAACGTGTAACGTTTAACGTGTAACGTATAAGGTGTAACGTATAACGTGTAACGTATAACGTATAACGTATAACGTATAACGTATAACGTATAACGTATAACGTATAACGTATAACGTATAACGTATAACGTATAACGTATAACGTATAACGTATAACGTATAACGTGTAACGTATAACGTATAACGTGTAACGTATAACGTATAACGTTTAACGTATAACGTATAACGTATAACGTATAACGTATAAGGTATAACGTATAACGTGTAACGTATAACGTATAACGTGTGACGTATAACGTGTAACGTATAACGTATGACGTATAACGTGTATCGTGTAAGCTATGACGTATAACGTATAACGTATAACGTATAACGTATAACGTGTAACGTATAACGTATAACGTGTAACGTATAACGTATAACGTTTAACGTATAACGTATAACGTATAACGTTTAACGTATAACGTATAACGTTTAACGTATAACGTATAAGGTATAACGTATAACGTGTAACGTATAACGTATAACGTATAACGTATAACGTATAACGTATAACGTATAACGTATAGCGTATAACGAGTAACGTATAACGTATAACGTGTAACGTATAACGTATAACGTTTAACGTATAACGTATAACGTATAACGTATAACGTATAAGGTATAACGTATAACGTGTAACGTATAACGTATAACGTGTGACGTATAACGTGTAACGTATAACGTATGACGTATAACGTGTATCGTGTAAGCTATGACGTATAACGTATAACGTATAACGTATAACGTATAACGTGTAACGTATAACGTATAACGTGTAACGTATAACGTATAACGTATAACGTATAACGTATAACGTATAACGTATAACGTATAACGTATAACGTATAACGTATAACGTATAACGTATAACGTATAACGTATAACGTATAACGTATAACGTATAACGTATAACGTATAACGTATAACGTATAACGTATAACGTATAACGTCTAACGTATAACGTATAACGTGTGACGTATAACGTGTAACGTGTAACGTATAACGTGTAACGTATAACGTATAACGCACAACGTATAACGTGCAACGCATAACGAAGAACGTATAACGAATAACGTAAATGGTATAACGTATTACATATTACGTATAACGTATAACATATAACGTATAACGTGTAACGTATAACGTATAACGTATAACGTATAACGTATAACGTATAACGTATAACGTATAACGTGTAACGTATAACGTATAACGTGTAACGTATAACGTATAACGTTTAACGTATAACGTATAACGTATAACGTATAACGTATAAGGTATAACGTATAACGTGTAACGTATAACGTATAACGTGTGACGTATAACGTGTAACGTATAACGTATGACGTATAACGTGTATCGTGTAAGCTATGACGTATAACGTATAACGTATAACGTATAACGTATAACGTGTAACGTATAACGTATAACGTGTAACGTATAACGTATAACGTTTAACGTATAACGTATAACGTATAACGTTTAACGTATAACGTATAACGTTTAACGTATAACGTATAAGGTATAACGTATAACGTGTAACGTATAACGTATAACGTATAACGTATAACGTATAACGTATAACTTATAACGTATAGCGTATAACGTGTAACGTATAACGTATAACGTGTAACGTATAACGTATAACGTTTAATGTATAACGTATAACGTATAACGTATAACGTATAAGGTATAACGTATAACGTGTAACGTATAACGTATAACGTGTGACGTATAACGTGTAACGTATAACGTATGACGTATAACGTGTATCGTGTAAGCTATGACGTATAACGTATAACGTATAACGTATAACGTATAACGTGTAACGTATAAAGTATAACGTGTAACGTATAACGTATAACGTTTAACGTATAACGTATAACGTATAACGTTTAACGTATAACGTATAACGTATAACGTATAACGTATAAGGTATAACGTATAACGTGTAACGTATAACGTATAACGTATAACGTATAACGTATAACGTATAACGTATAACGTATAACGTATAGCGTATAACGTGTAACGTATAACGTATAACGTGTAACGTATAACGTATAACGTTTAACGTATAACGTATAACGTATAACGTATAACGTATAAGGTATAACGTATAACGTGTAACGTATAACGTGTAACGTATAACGTGTAACGTATAACGTGTAACGTATAACGTGTAACGTATAACGTATAACGTATAACGTATAACGTATAACGTATAACGTATAACGTATAACGTATAACGTATAACGTATAACGTATAACGTATAACGTATAACGTGTAACGTATAACGTATAACGTGTAACGTATAACGTATAACGTTTAACGTATAACGTATAACGTATAACGTATAACGTATAACGTATAAGGTATAACGTATAACGTATAACGTGTAACGTGTAACGTATAACGTATAACGTATAACGTATAACGTATTCCGTATAACGTATAACGTATAACGTATAACGTATAACGAATAACGTATAACGTGTAACGTATAACGTATATCGTATAACGTATAACGTATAACGTATAACGTATAACGTGTAACATATAACGTATAACGTATAACGTATAACTAATAACGTATAACGTATAACGTTTAACGTATAACGTATAACGTATAACGTATAACGTATAACGTATAACGTATAACGTGTAACGTATAACGTGTAACGTATAACGTATAACGTGTGACGTATAACGTGTAACGTATAACGTATGACGTATAACGTATAACGTATAACGTATAACGTATAACGTATAACGTGTAACGTATAACGTATTACGTGTGACGTATAACGTATAACGTGTAACGTGTAACTTATAACGTATAAAGTATTATATAACGTATAACGTATAACGTATAACGTATAACGTATAACGTATAACGTATAACGTATAACGTACAACGTATAACGTATAACGTATAACGTATAACGTATAACGTATAACGTGTAACGTATAAAGTATAACGTGTAACGTATAACGTATAACGTTTAACGTATAACGTATAACGTATAACGTTTAACGTATAACGTATAACGTATAACGTATAACGTATAAGGTATAACGTATAACGTGTAACGTATAACGTATAACGTATAACGTATAACGTATAACGTATAACGTATAACGTATAACGTATAGCGTATAACGTGTAACGTATAACGTATAACGTGTAACGTATAACGTATAACGTTTAACGTATAACGTATAACGTATAACGTATAACGTATAAGGTATAACGTATAACGTGTAACGTATAACGTGTAACGTATAACGTGTAACGTATAACGTGTAACGTATAACGTGTAACGTATAACGTATAACGTATAACGTATAACGTATAACGTATAACGTATAACGTATAACGTATAACGTATAACGTATAACGTATAACGAATAACGTAAATGGTATAACGTATTACATATTACGTATAACGTATAACGTATAACGTATAACGTGTAACGTGTAACGTGTAACGTATAACGTGTAACGTATAACGTGTAACGTATAACGTGTAACGTATAACGTGTAACGTTTAACGTGTAACGTATAAGGTGTAACGTATAACGTGTAACGTATAACGTATAACGTATAACGTATAACGTATAACGTATAACGTATAACGTATAACGTATAACGTATAACGTATAACGTATAACGTATAACGTATAACGTATAACTTATAACGTATAACGTATAACGTATAACGTGTAACGTATAACGTATAACGTGTGACGTATAACGTATAACGTTTAACGTATAACGTATAACGTATAACGTATAACGTATAAGGTATAACATATAACGTGTAACGTATAACGTATAACGTGTGACGTATAACGTGTAACGTATAACGTATGACGCATAACGTGTATCGTGTAAGCTATGACGCATAACGTATAACGTATAACGTATAACGTATAACGTATAACGTATAACGTATAACGTATAACGTATAACGTATAACGTATAACGTATAACGTATAACGTATAACGTATAACGTATAACGTATAACGTATAACGTATAACGTATAACGTATAACGTATAACGTATAACGTATAACGTATAACGTCTAACGTATAACGTATAACGTGTGACGTATAACGTGTAACGTGTAACGTATAACGTGTAACGTATAACGTATAACGCACAACGTATAACGTGCAACGCATAACGAAGAACGTATAACGAATAACGTAAATGGTATAACGTATTACATATTACGTATAACGTATAACATATAACGTATAACGTGTAACGTATAACGTATAACGTATAACGTATAACGTATAACGTATAACGTATAACGTATAACGTGTAACGTATAACGTATAACGTGTAACGTATAACGTATAACGTTTAACGTATAACGTATAACGTATAACGTATAACGTATAAGGTATAACGTATAACGTGTAACGTATAACGTATAACGTGTGACGTATAACGTGTAACGTATAACGTATGACGTATAACGTGTATCGTGTAAGCTATGACGTATAACGTATAACGTATAACGTATAACGTATAACGTGTAACGTATAACGTATAACGTGTAACGTATAACGTATAACGTTTAACGTATAACGTATAACGTATAACGTTTAACGTATAACGTATAACGTTTAACGTATAACGTATAAGGTATAACGTATAACGTGTAACGTATAACGTATAACGTATAACGTATAACGTATAACGTATAACGTATAACGTATAGCGTATAACGTGTAACGTATAACGTATAACGTGTAACGTATAACGTATAACGTTTAATGTATAACGTATAACGTATAACGTATAACGTATAAGGTATAACGTATAACGTGTAACGTATAACGTATAACGTGTGACGTATAACGTGTAACGTATAACGTATGACGTATAACGTGTATCGTGTAAGCTATGACGTATAACGTATAACGTATAACGTATAACGTATAACGTGTAACGTATAACGTATAACGTGTAACGTATAACGTATAACGTTTAACGTATAACGTATAACGTATAACGTTTAACGTATAACGTATAACGTTTAACGTATAACGTATAAGGTATAACGTATAACGTGTAACGTATAACGTATAACGTATAACGTATAACGTATAACGTATAACGTATAACGTATAGCGTATAACGAGTAACGTATAACGTATAACGTGTAACGTATAACGTATAACGTTTAACGTATAACGTATAACGTATAACGTATAACGTATAAGGTATAACGTATAACGTGTAACGTATAACGTATAACGTGTGACGTATAACGTGTAACGTATAACGTATGACGTATAACGTGTATCGTGTAAGCTATGACGTATAACGTATAACGTATAACGTATAACGTATAACGTGTAACGTATAACGTATAACGTGTAACGTATAACGTATAACGTTTAACGTATAACGTATAACGTATAACGTTTAACGTATAACGTATAACGTATAACGTATATCGTATAAGGTATAACGTATAACGTGTAACGTATAACGTATAACGTATAACGTATAACGTATAACGTATAACGTATAACGTATAACGTATAGCGTATAACGTGTAACGTATAACGTATAACGTGTAACCTATAACGTATAAAGTTTAACGTATAACGTATAACGTATAACGTATAACGTATAAGGTATAACGTATAACGTGTAACGTATAACGTGTAACGTATAACGTGTAACGTATAACGTATAACGTATAACGTATAACGTATAACGTATAACGTATAACGTATAACGTATAACGTATAACGTATAACGTATAACGTATAACGTATAACGTATAACGTATAACGTGTAACGTATAACGTATAACGTGTAACGTATAACGTATAACGTTTAACGTATAACGTATAACGTATAACGTATAACGTATAACGTATAAGGTATAACGTATAACGTATAACGTGTAACGTGTAACGTATAACGTATAACGTGTGACGTACAACGTGTAACGTATAACGTATGACGTATAACGTGTATCGTGTAAGCTATGACGTATAACGTATAACGTATAACGTATAACGTATAACGTGTAACGTATAACGTATAACGTGTAACGTATAACGTATAACGTATAACGTATAACGTATAACGTATAACGTATAACGTATAACGTATAACGTATAACGTATAACGTATAACTTATAACGTATAACGTATAACGTATAACGTGTAACGTATAACGTATAACGTGTGACGTATAACGTATAACGTTTAACGTATAACGTATAACGTATAACGTATAACGTATAAGGTATAACATATAACGTGTAACGTATAACGTATAACGTGTGACGTATAACGTGTAACGTATAACGTATGACGCATAACGTGTATCGTGTAAGCTATGACGTATAACGTATAACGTATAACGTATAACGTATAACGTGTAACGTATAACGTATAACGCACAACGTATAACGTGCAACGCATAACGAAGAACGTATAACGAATAACGTAAATGGTATAACGTATTACATATTACGTATAACGTATAACATATAACGTATAACGTGTAACGTATAACGTATAACGTATAACGTATAACGTATAACGTATAACGTATAACGTATAACGTGTAACGTATAACGTATAACGTGTAACGTATAACGTATAACGTTTAACGTATAACGTATAACGTATAACGTATAACGTATAAGGTATAACGTATAACGTGTAACGTATAACGTATAACGTGTGACGTATAACGTGTAACGTATAACGTATGACGTATAACGTGTATCGTGTAAGCTATGACGTATAACGTATAACGTATAACGTATAACGTATAACGTGTAACGTATAACGTATAACGTGTAACGTATAACGTATAACGTTTAACGTATAACGTATAACGTATAACGTTTAACGTATAACGTATAACGTTTAACGTATAACGTATAAGGTATAACGTATAACGTGTAACGTATAACGTATAACGTATAACGTATAACGTATAACGTATAACGTATAACGTATAGCGTATAACGTGTAACGTATAACGTATAACGTGTAACGTATAACGTATAACGTTTAATGTATAACGTATAACGTATAACGTATAACGTATAAGGTATAACGTATAACATGTAACGTATAACGTATAACGTGTGACGTATAACGTGTAACGTATAACGTATGACGTATAACGTGTATCGTGTAAGCTATGACGTATAACGTATAACGTATGACGTATAACGTATAACGTGTAACGTATAAAGTATAACGTGTAACGTATAACGTATAACGTTTAACGTATAACGTATAACGTATAACGTTTAACGTATAACGTATAACGTATAACGTATAACGTATAAGGTATAACGTATAACGTGTAACGTATAACGTATAACGTATAACGTATAACGTATAACTTATAACGTATAACGTATAACGTATAGCGTATAACGTGTAACGTATAACGTATAACGTGTAACGTATAACGGATAACGTTTAACGTATAACGTATAACGTATAACGTATAACGTATAAGGTATAACGTATAACGTGTAACGTATAACGTGTAACGTATAACGTGTAACGTATAACGTATAACATATAACGTATAACGTGTAACGTGTAACGTGTAACGTATAACGTGTAACGTATAACGTGTAACGTATAACGTGTAACGTATAACGTGTAACGTTTAACGTGTAACGTATAACGTATAACGTGTGACGTATAACGTGTAACGTATAACGTATGACGTATAACGTGTATCGTGTAAGCTATGACGTATAACGTATAACGTATAACGTATAACGTATAACGTGTAACGTATAACGTATAACGTGTAACGTATAACGTATAACGTTTAACGTATAACGTATAACGTATAACGTTTAACGTATAACGTATAACGTATAACGTATAACGTATAAGGTATAACGTATAACGTGTAACGTATAACGTATAACGTATAACGTATAACGTATAACGTATAACGTATAACGTATAACGTATAGCGTATAACGTGTAACGTATAACGTATAACGTGTAACCTATAACGTATAACGTTTAACGTATAACGTATAACGTATAACGTATAACGTATAAGGTATAACGTATAACATGTAACGTATAACGTGTAACGTATAACGTGTAACGTATAACGTATAACGTATAACGTATAACGTATAACGTATAACGTATAACGTATAACGTATAACGTATAACGTATAACGTATAACGTATAACGTATAACGTATAACGTATAACGTATAACGTGTAACGTATAACGTATAACGTGTAACGTATAACGTATAACGTTTAACGTATAACGTATAACGTATAACGTATAACGTATAACGTATAAGGTATGACGT
The DNA here is from genome assembly GCF_051014685.1 of Ptiloglossa arizonensis. NCBI lineage: Eukaryota > Metazoa > Arthropoda > Insecta > Hymenoptera > Colletidae > Ptiloglossa > Ptiloglossa arizonensis. Next base: position 2,563,730 of record NW_027478391.1, read on the forward strand.
ATAACGTATAACGTGTAACGTGTAACGTATAACGTATAACGTGTGACGTACAACGTGTAACGTATAACGTATGACGTATAACGTGTATCGTGTAAGCTATGACGTATAACGTATAACGTATAACGTATAACGTATAACGTGTAACGTATAACGTATAACGTGTAACGTATAACGTATAACGTATAACGTATAACGTATAACGTATAACGTATAACGTATAACGTGTAACGTATAACGTATAACGTATAACGTATAACTTATAACGTATAACGTATAACGTATAACGTGTAACGTATAACGTATAACGTGTGACGTATAACGTATAACGTTTAACGTATAACGTATAACGTATAACGTATAACGTATAAGGTATAACATATAACGTGTAACGTATAACGTATAACGTGTGACGTATAACGTGTAACGTATAACGTATGACGCATAACGTGTATCGTGTAAGCTATGACGCATAACGTATAACGTATAACGTATAACGTATAACGTATAACGTATAACGTATAACGTATAACGTATAACGTATAACGTATAACGTATAACGTATAACGTATAACGTATAACGTATAACGTATAACGTATAACGTATAACGTATAACGTATAACGTATAACGTATAACGTCTAACGTATAACGTATAACGTGTGACGTATAACGTGTAACGTGTAACGTATAACGTGTAACGTATAACGTATAACGCACAACGTATAACGTGCAACGCATAACGAAGAACGTATAACGAATAACGTAAATGGTATAACGTATTACATATTACGTATAACGTATAACATATAACGTATAACGTGTAACGTATAACGTATAACGTATAACGTATAACGTATAACGTATAACGTATAACGTATAACGTGTAACGTATAACGTATAACGTGTAACGTATAACGTATAACGTTTAACGTATAACGTATAACGTATAACGTATAACGTATAACGTATAAGGTATAACGTATAACGTGTAACGTATAACGTATAACGTGTGACGTATAACGTGTAACGTATAACGTATGACGTATAACGTGTATCGTGTAAGCTATGACGTATAACGTATAACGTATAACGTATAACGTATAACGTGTAACGTATAACGTATAACGTGTAACGTATAACGTATAACGTTTAACGTATAACGTATAACGTATAACGTTTAACGTATAACGTATAACGTTTAACGTATAACGTATAAGGTATAACGTATAACGTGTAACGTATAACGTATAACGTATAACGTATAACGTATAACGTATAACGTATAACGTATAGCGTATAACGTGTAACGTATAACGTATAACGTGTAACGTATAACGTATAACGTTTAATGTATAACGTATAACGTATAACGTATAACGTATAAGGTATAACGTATAACGTGTAACGTATAACGTATAACGTGTGACGTATAACGTGTAACGTATAACGTATGACGTATAACGTGTATCGTGTAAGCTATGACGTATAACGTATAACGTATAACGTATAACGTATAACGTGTAACGTATAAAGTATAACGTGTAACGTATAACGTATAACGTTTAACGTATAACGTATAACGTATAACGTTTAACGTATAACGTATAACGTATAACGTATAACGTATAAGGTATAACGTATAACGTGTAACGTATAACGTATAACGTATAACGTATAACGTATAACGTATAACGTATAACGTATAACGTATAGCGTATAACGTGTAACGTATAACGTATAACGTGTAACGTATAACGTATAACGTTTAACGTATAACGAATAACGTATAACGTATAACGTATAAGGTATAACGTATAACGTGTAACGTATAACGTGTAACGTATAACGTGTAACGTATAACGTATAACGTATAACGTATAACGTATAACGTATAACGTATAACGTATAACGTATAACGTATAACGTATAACGTATAACGTATAACGTATAACGTATAACGTATAACGTGTAACGTATAACGTATAACGTGTAACGTATAACGTATAACGTTTAACGTATAACGTATAACGTATAACGTATAACGTATAACGTATAAGGTATAACGTATAACGTATAACGTGTAACGTGTAACGTATAACGTATAACGTATAACGTATAACGTATTCCGTATAACGTATAACGTATAACGTATAACGTATAACGAATAACGTATAACGTGTAACGTATAACGTATATCGTATAACGTATAACGTATAACGTATAACGTGTAACATATAACGTATAACGTATAACGTATAACTAATAACGTATAACGTATAACGTTTAACGTATAACGTATAACGTATAACGTATAACGTATAACGTATAACGTATAACGTGTAACGTATAACGTATAACGTGTGACGTATAACGTGTAACGTATAACGTATGACGTATAACGTATAACGTATAACGTATAACGTATAACGTATAACGTGTAACGTATAACGTATTACGTGTGACGTATAACGTATAACGTGTAACGTGTAACGTATAACGTATAAAGTATTATATAACGTATAACGTATAACGTATAACGTATAACGTATAACGTATAACGTATAACGTATAACGTATAACGTATAACGTATAACGTATAACGTATAACGTATAACGTATAACGTATAACGTATAACGTATAACGTGTAACGTATAACGTATAACGTTTAACGTATAACGTATGACGTATAACGTATAACGTATAACGTATAACGTATAACGTATAACGTATAACGTGTAACGTATAACGTATAACGTGTAACGTGTAACGTATAACGTGTAACGTATAACGTATAACGCACAACGTATAACGTACAACGCATAACGAAGAACGTATAACGAATAACGTAAATGGTATAACGTATTACATATTACGTATAACGTATAACATATAACGTATAACGTGTAACGTATAACGTGTAACGAATAACGTGTAACGTATAACGTGTAACGTATAACGTGTAACGTATCACGTATAACGTATAACGTATAACGCACAACGTATAACGTACAACGCATAACGAAGAACGTATAACGAATAACGTAAATGGTATAACGTATTACATATTACGTATAACGTATAACATATAACGTATAACGTGTAACGTGTAACGTGTAACGTATAACGTGTAACGTATAACGTGTAACGTATAACGTGTAACGTATAACGTGTAACGTATAACGTGTAACGTATAACGTGTAACGTTTAACGTGTAACGTATAAGGTGTAACGTATAACGTGTAACGTATAACGTATAACGTATAACGTATAACGTATAACGTATAACGTATAACGTATAACGTATAACGTATAACGTATAACGTATAACGTATAACGTATAACGTATAACGTATAACGTGTAACGTATAACGTATAACGTGTAACGTATAACGTATAACGTTTAACGTATAACGTATAACGTATAACGTATAACGTATAAGGTATAACGTATAACGTGTAACGTATAACGTATAACGTGTGACGTATAACGTGTAACGTATAACGTATGACGTATAACGTGTATCGTGTAAGCTATGACGTATAACGTATAACGTATAACGTATAACGTATAACGTGTAACGTATAACGTATAACGTGTAACGTATAACGTATAACGTTTAACGTATAACGTATGACGTATAACGTATAACGTATAACGTATAACGTATAACGTATAACGTATAACGTGTAACGTATAACGTATAACGTGTAACGTATAACGTATAACGTTTAACGTATAACGTATAACGTATAACGTTTAACGTATAACGTATAACGTATAACGTATAACGTATAAGGTATAACGTATAACGTGTAACGTATAACGTATAACGTATAACGTATAACGTATAACGTATAACGTATAACGTGTAACGTATAACGTGTAACGTATAACGTATAACGTGTAACGTATAACGTATAACGTTTAACGTATAACGTATAACGTATAACGTATAACGTATAACGAATGACGTATAAGGTATAACGTATAACGTATAACGTATAACGTATAACGTATAACGTATAACGTATAACGTATAACGTATAACGTATAACGTATAACGTATAACGTATAACGTATAACGTATAACGTATAACGTATAACGTATAACGTATAACGTATAACGTATAACGTATAACGTATAACGTATAACGTATAACGTATAACGTATAACGTATAACGTATAACGTATAACGTATAACGTATAACGTATAACGTCTAACGTATAACGTATAACGTGTGACGTATAACGTGTAACGTGTAACGTATAACGTGAAACGTATAACGTATAACGCACAACGTATAACGTGCAACGCATAACGAAGAACGTATAACGAATAACGTAAATGGTATAACGTATTACATATTACGTATAACGTATAACATATAACGTATAACGTGTAACGTATAACGTGTAACGTATAACGTGTAACGTATAACGTGTAACGTATAACGTATAACGTATAACGTATAACGTATAACGTGTAACGTATAACGTATAACGTATTCCGTATAACGTATAACGTATAACGTATAACGTATAACGAATAACGTATAACGTATAGCGTATAACGTATAACGTATAACGTATAACGTGTAACGTATAACGTGTAACGTATAACGTGTAACGTATAACGTGTAACGTATAACGTGTAACGTATAACGTGTAACGTATCACGTATAACGTATAACGTATAACGCACAACGTATAACGTACAACGCATAACGAAGAACGTATAACGAATAACGTAAATGGTATAACGTATTACATATTACGTATAACGTATAACGTATAACGTATAACGTATAACGTGTAACGTATAACGTGTAACGTATAACGTGTAACGTATAACGTGTAACGTATAACGTGTAACGTATAACGTGTAACGTATAACGTGTAACGTATAACGTGTAACGTATAACGTGTAACGTATAACGTGTAACGTATAACGTGTAACGTATAACGTATAACGTATAACGTATAACGTATAACGTATAACGTATAACTTATAACGTATAACGTATAACGTATAACGTGTAACGTATAACGTATAACGTGTGACGTATAACGTATAACGTTTAACGTATAACGTATAACGTATAACGTATAACGTATAAGGTATAACGTATAACGTGTAACGTATAACGTATAACGTGTGACGTATAACGTGTAACGTATAACGTATGACGCATAACGTGTATCGTGTAAGCTATGACGTATAACGTATAACGTATAACGTATAACGTATAACGTAGAACGTGTAACGTATAACGTATAACGTGTAACGTATAACGTATAACGTTTAACGTATAACGTATAACGTATAACGTTTAACGTATAACGTATAACGTATAACGTATAACGTATAACGTGTAACGTATAACGTATAACGTGTAACGTATAACGTATAACGTTTAACGTATAACGTATAACGTATAACGTTTAACGTATAACGTATAACGTATAACGTATAACGTATAAGGTATAACGTATAACGTGTAACGTATAACGTATAACGTATAACGTATAACGTATAACGTATAACGTATAACGTGTAACGTATAACGTGTAACGTATAACGTATAACGTGTAACGTATAACGTATAACGTTTAACGTATAACGTATAACGTATAACGTATAACGTATAACGTATAACGTATAAGGTATAACGTATAACGTGTAACGTATAACGTGTAACGTATAACGTGTAACGTATAACGTATAACGTATAACGTATAACGTATAACGTATAATGTATAACGTATAACGTATAACGTATAACGTATAACGTATAACGTATAACGTATAACGTGTAACGTATAACGTATAACGTGTAACGTATAACGTATAACGTTTAACGTATAACGTATAACGTATAACGTATAACGTATAACGTATAAGGTATAACGTATAACGTATAACGTGTAACGTATAACGTATATCGTGTGACGTATAACGTGTAACGTATAACGTATGACGTATAACGTGTATCGTGTAAGCTATGACGTATAACGTATAACGTATAACGTATAACGTATAACGTATAACGTGTAACGTATAACGTATAACGTGTAACGTATAACGTATAACGTATAACGTATAACGTATAACGTATAACGTATAACGTATAACGTATAACGTATAACGTATAACGTATAACGTGTAACGTATAACGTATAACGTATAACGTATAACGTGTAACGTATAACGTATAACGTGTGACGTATAACGTGTGACGTATAACGTATAACGTGTAACGTATAACGTATAACGTATTACGTATAACGTATAACGTATAACGTATTACGTACAACGTATGACGTATAACGTATAACGTGTGACGTATAACGTATAACGTGTAACGTATAACGTATAACGTATAACGTATAACGTATAACGTATAACGTATAACGTATAACTTATAACGTGTAACGTATAACGTGTAACGTATAACGTGTAACGTATAACGTATAACGTATAACGTATAACGTATAACGTATAACGTATAACGTATAACGTATAACGTATAACGTATAACGTATAACGTATTACGTATAACGTATAACGTATAACGTATTACGTACAACGTATGACGTATAACGTATAACGTGTGACGTATAACGTATAACGTGTAACGTATACCGTATAACGTTTAACGTATAACGTATAACGTATAACGTATAACGTATAACGTATAACGTATAAGGTATAACGTATAACGTGTAACGTATAACGTGTGACGTATAACGTATAACGTGTAACGTATAACGTATAACGTATAACGTATAACGTATAAGGTGTAACGTATAACGTATAACTTATAACGTATAACGTGTAACGTATAACGTATAACGTATAACGTATAACGTATAACGTGTAACGTATAACGTATAACGTGTAACGTATAACGTATAACGTTTAACGTATAACGTATAACGTTTGACGTATAACGTATAACGTATAAGGTATAACGTATAACGTGTAACGTATAACGTATAACGTAGAACGTGTAACGTATAACGTATAACGTGTAACGTATAACGTATAACGTTTAACGTATAACGTATAACGTATAACGTATAACGTTTGACGTATAACGTATAACGTATAACGTATAACGTATAACGTGTAACGTATAACGTATAACGTGTAACGTATAACGTATAACGTTTAACGTATAACGTATAACGTATAACGTTTAACGTATAACGTATAACGTATAACGTATAACGTATAACGTATAAGGTATAACGTATAACGTGTAACGTATAACGTATAACGTATAACGTATAACGTATAACGTATAACGTATAACGTGTAACGTATAACGTGTAACGTATAACGTATAACGTGTAACGTATAACGTATAACGTTTAACGTATAACGTATAACGTATAACGTATAACGTATAACGTATAACGTATAAGGTATAACGTATAACGTGTAACGTATAACGTGTAACGTATAACGTGTAACGTATAACGTATAACGTATAACGTATAACGTATAACGTATAATGTATAACGTATAACGTATAACGTATAACGTATAACGTATAACGTATAACGTATAACGTATAACGTGTAACGTATAACGTATAACGTATAACGTGTAACGTATAACGTATAACGTTTAACGTATAACGTATAACGTATAACGTATAACGTATAACGTATAAGGTATAACGTATAACGTATAACGTGTAACGTTTAACGTATATCGTGTGACGTATAACGTGTAACGTATAACGTATGACGTATAACGTGTATCGTGTAAGCTATGACGTATAACGTATAACGTATAACGTATAACGTATAACGTATAACGTGTAACGTATAACGTATAACGTGTAACGTATAACGTATAACGTATAACGTATAACGTATAACGTATAACGTATAACGTATAACGTATAACGTATAACGTATAACGTATAACGTGTAACGTATAACGTATAACGTATAACGTATAACGTGTAACGTATAACGTATAACGTGTGACGTATAACGTGTGACGTATAACGTATAACGTGTAACGTATAACGTATAACGTATTACGTATAACGTATAACGTATAACGTATTACGTACAACGTATGACGTATAACGTATAACGTGTGACGTATAACGTATAACGTGTAACGTATAACGTATAACGTATAACGTATAACGTATAACGTATAACGTATAACGTATAACTTATAACGTGTAACGTATAACGTGTAACGTATAACGTGTAACGTATAACGTATAACGTATAACGTATAACGTATAACGTATAACGTATAACGTATAACGTATAACGTATAACGTATAACGTATAACGTATTACGTATAACGTATAACGTATAACGTATTACGTACAACGTATGACGTATAACGTATAACGTGTGACGTATAACGTATAACGTGTAACGTATAACGTATAACGTTTAACGTATAACGTATAACGTATAACGTATAACGTATAACGTATAAGGTATAACGTATAACGTGTAACGTATAACGTGTGACGTATAACGTATAACGTGTAACGTATAACGTATAACGTATAACGTATAACGTATAAGGTGTAACGTATAACGTATAACTTATAACGTATAACGTGTAACGTATAACGTATAACGTATAACGTATAACGTATGACGTGTAACGTATAACGTATAACGTGTAACGTATAACGTATAACGTTTAACGTATAACGTATAACGTTTAACGTATAACGTATAACGTATAAGGTATAACGTATAACGTGTAACGTATAACGTATAACGTAGAACGTGTAACGTATAACGTATAACGTGTAACGTATAACGTATAACGTTTAACGTATAACGTATAACGTATAACGTATAACGTTTGACGTATAACGTATAACGTATAACGTATAACGTATAACGTGTAACGTATAACGTATAACGTGTAACGTATAACGTATAACGTTTAACGTATAACGTATAACGTATAACGTTTAACGTATAACGTATAACGTATAACGTATAACGTATAAGGTATAACGTATAACGTGTAACGTATAACGCATAACGTATAACGTATAACGTATAACGTATAACGTATAACGTGTAACGTATAACGTGTAACGTATAACGTATAACGTGTAACGTATAACGTATAACGTTTAACGTATAACGTATAACGTATAACGTATAACGTATAACGTATAACGTATAAGGTATAACGTATAACGTGTAACGTATAACGTGTAACGTATAACGTGTAACGTATAACGTATAACGTATAACGTATAACGTATAACGTATAATGTATAACGTATAACGTATAACGTATAACGTATAACGTATAACGTATAACGTATAACGTGTAACGTATAACGTATAACGTGTAACGTATAACGTATAACGTTTAACGTATAACGTATAACGTATAACGTATAACGTATAACGTATAAGGTATAACGTATAACGTATAACGTGTAACGTATAACGTATATCGTGTGACGTATAACGTGTAACGTATAACGTATGACGTATAACGTGTATCGTGTAAGCTATGACGTATAACGTATAACGTATAACGTATAACGTATAACGTATAACGTGTAACGTATAACGTATAACGTGTAACGTATAACGTATAACGTATAACGTATAACGTATAACGTATAACGTATAACGTATAACGTATAACGTATAACGTATAACGTATAACGTGTAACGTATAACGTATAACGTATAACGTATAACGTGTAACGTATAACGTATAACGTGTGACGTATAACGTGTGACGTATAACGTATAACGTGTAACGTATAACGTATAACGTATTACGTATAACGTATAACGTATAACGTATTACGTACAACGTATGACGTATAACGTATAACGTGTGACGTATAACGTATAACGTGTAACGTATAACGTATAACGTATAACGTATAACGTATAACGTATAACGTATAACGTATAACTTATAACGTGTAACGTATAACGTGTAACGTATAACGTGTAACGTATAACGTATAACGTATAACGTATAACGTATAACGTATAACGTATAACGTATAACGTATAACGTATAACGTATAACGTATAACGTATTACGTATAACGTATAACGTATAACGTATTACGTACAACGTATGACGTATAACGTATAACGTGTGACGTATAACGTATAACGTGTAACGTATAACGTATAACGTTTAACGTATAACGTATAACGTATAACGTATAACGTATAACGTATAAGGTATAACGTATAACGTGTAACGTATAACGTGTGACGTATAACGTATAACGTGTAACGTATAACGTATAACGTATAACGTATAACGTATAAGGTGTAACGTATAACGTATAACTTATGACGTATAACGTGTAACGTATAACGTATAACGTATAACGTATAACGTATAACGTGTAACGTATAACGTATAACGTGTAACGTATAACGTATAACGTTTAACGTATAACGTATAACGTTTAACGTATAACGTATAACGTATAAGGTATAACGTATAACTTGTAACGTATAACGTGTGACGTATAACGTATAACGTGTAACGTATAACGTATAACGTATAACGTATAACGTATAACGTATTACGTATAACGTATAACGTATAACGTATAACGTATAACGTATAACGAATAACGTATAACGTATAACGTATAACGTATAACGTCTAACGTATAACGTATAACGTGTGACGTATAACGTGTAACGTGTAACGTATAACGTATAACGTATAACGTATAACGTATAACGTATAACGTATAACGTATAACGTATATCGTATAACGTATAACGTATAACGTATAACGTATATCGTATAACGTATAACGTATAACGTATAACGTATAACGTATAACGTCTAACGTATAACGTATAACGTGTGACGTATAACGTGTAACGTGTAACGTATAACGTGTAACGTATAACGTATAACGTATAACGTATAACGTAAAACGTATAACGTATAACGTATAACGTATAACGTATAACGTATAACGTATTACGTATAACGTATAACGTATAACGTATAACGTATAACGTATAACGTATAACGTATAACGTATAAAGTATAACGTATAACGTGTAACGTATAACGTATAACGTATAACGTATAACTTATAACGTATAACGTATAACGTTTAACGTATATCGTATAACGTATAACGTATAACATATAACGTATAACGTGTAACGTATAACGTATAACGTGTGACGTATAACGTGTAACGTATAACGTATGACGTATAACGTATAACGTATAACGTATTCCGTATAACGTATAACGTATAACGTATAACGTATAACGAATAACGTATAACGTGTAACGTATAACGTATATCGTATAACGTATAACGTATAACGTATAACGTGTAACATATAACGTATAACGTATAACGTATAACTAATAACGTATAACGTATAACGTTTAACGTATAACATATAACGTATAACGTATAACGTATAACGTATAACGTATAACGTGTAACGTATAACGTATAACGTGTGACGTATAACGTGTAACGTATAACGTATGACGTATAACGTATAACGTATAACGTATAACGTATAACGTATAACGTGTAACGTATAACGTATTACGTGTGACGTATAACGTATAACGTGTAACGTGTAACGTATAACGTATAAAGTATTATATAACGTATAACGTACAACGTATAACGTATAACGTATAACGTATAACGTATAACGTATAACGTATAACGTATAACGTATAACGTATAACGTATAACGTATAACGTATAACGTATAACGTATAACGTATAACGTATAACGTATAACGTATAACGTATAACGTATAACGTATAGCGTATAACGTATAACGTATAACGTATAACGTATAACGTATAACGTCTAACGTATAACGTATAACGTGTGACGTATAACGTGTAACGTGTAACGTATAACGTGTAACGTATAACGTATAACGCACAACGTATAACGTACAACGCATAACGAAGAACGTATAACGAATAACGTAAATGGTATAACGTATTACATATTACGTATAACGTATAACATATAACGTATAACGTGTAACGTATAACGTGTAACGAATAACATGTAACGTATAACGTGTAACGTATAACTTATAACGTATAACGTATAACGTTTAACGTATAACGTATAACGTATAACGTATAACGTATAACATATAACGTATAACGTGTAACGTATAACGTATAACGTATGACGTATAACGTATAACGTATAACGTGTAACGTATAACGTATAACGTATAACGTATAACGTATAACGTGTAACGTATAACGTATAACGTGTAACGTATAACGTATAACGTTTAACGTATAACGTATAACGTATAACGTATAACGTATAACGTATAACGTATAACGTATAACGTATAACGTATAACGTATAACGTATAACGTATAACGTATAACGTATAACTAATAACGTATAACGTATAACGTTTAACGTATAACGTATAACGTATAACGTATAACGTATAACGTATAACGTATAACGTGTAACGTATAACGTATAACGTGTGACGTATAACGTGTAACGTATAACGTATGACGTATAACGTATAACGTATAACGTATAACGTATAACGTATAACGTGTAACGTATAACGTATTACATGTGACGTATAACGTATAACGTGTAACGTGTAACGTATAACGTATAAAGTATTATATAACGTATAACGTATAACGTATAACGTATAACGTATAACGTATAACGTGTAACGTATAACGTATAACGTGTGACGTATAACGTGTGACGTATAACGTATAACGTGTAACGTATAACGTATAACGTATTACGTATAACGTATATCGTATAACGTATAACGTATAACGTATAACGTATATCGTATAACGTATAACGTATAACGTATAACGTATAACGTATAACGTCTAACGTATAACGTATAACGTGTGACGTATAACGTGTAACGTGTAACGTATAACGTGTAACGTATAACGTATAACGTATAACGTATAACGTAATACGTATAACGTATAACGTATAACGTATAACGTATAACGTATAACGTATTACGTATAACGTATAACGTATAACGTATAACGTATAACGTATAACGTATAACGTATAAAGTATAACGTATAACGTGTAACGTATAACGTATAACGTATAACGTATAACTTATAACGTATAACGTATAACGTTTAACGTATAACGTATAACGTATAACGTATAACATATAACGTATAACGTATAACGTATAACGTATAACGTGTAACGTATAACGTATTACATGTGACGTATAACGTATAACGTGTAACGTGTAACGTATAACGTATAAAGTATTATATAACGTATAACGTATAACGTATAACGTATAACGTATTCCGTATAACGTATAACGTATAACGTATAACGTATAACGAATAACGTATAACGTGTAACGTATAACGTATATCGTATAACGTATAACGTATAACGTATAACGTGTAACATATAACGTATAACGTATAACGTATAACTAATAACGTATAACGTATAACGTTTACCGTATAACGTATAACGTATAACGTATAACGTATAACGTATAACGTATAACGTGTAACGTATAACGTATAACGTGTGACGTATAACGTGTAACGTATAACGTATGACGTATAACGTATAACGTATAACGTATAACGTATAACGTATAACGTGTAACGTATAACGTATTACGTGTGACGTATAACGTATAACGTGTAACGTGTAACGTATAACGTATAAAGTATTATATAACGTATAACGTATAACGTATAACGTATAACGTATAACGTATAACGTATAACGTATAACGTATAACGTATAACGTATAACGTATAACGTATAACGTATTACGTGTGACGTATAACGTATAACGTGTAACGTGTAACGTATAACGTATAAAGTATTATATAACGTATAACGTATAACGTATAACGTATAACGTATAACGTATAACGTATAACGTATAACGTATAACGTATAACGTATAACGTATAACGTATAACGTATAACGTATAACGTATAACGTATAACGTATAACGTATAACGTATAACGTATAGCGTATAACGTATAACGTATAACGTATAACGTATATCGTATAACGTCTAACGTATAACGTATAACGTGTAACGTATAACGTGTAACGAATAACATGTAACGTATAACGTGTAACGTATAACTTATAACGTATAACGTATAACGTTTAACGTATAACGTATAACGTATAACGTATAACGTATAACATATAACGTATAACGTGTAACGTATAACGTATAACGTATGACGTATAACGTATAACGTATAACGTATTCCGTATAACGTATAACGTATAACGTATAACGTATAACGAATAACGTATAACGTATAACGTATAACGTATAACGTATAACGTGTAACGTATAACGTGTAACGTATAACGTGTAACGTATAACGTGTAACGTATAACGTGTAACGTATAACGTGTAACGTATCACGTATAACGTATAACGTATAACGCACAACGTATAACGTACAACGCATAACGAAGAACGTATAACGAATAACGTAAATGGTATAACGTATTACATATTACGTATAACGTATAACATATAACGTATAACGTGTAACGTGTAACGTGTAACGTATAACGTGTAACGTATAACGTGTAACGTATAACGTGTAACGTATAACGTGTAACGTTTAACGTGTAACGTATAAGGTGTAACGTATAACGTGTAACGTATAACGTATAACGTATAACGTATAACGTATAACGTATAACGTATAACGTATAACGTATAACGTATAACGTATAACGTATAACGTATAACGTATAACGTATAACGTATAACGTGTAACGTATAACGTATAACGTGTAACGTATAACGTATAACGTTTAACGTATAACGTATAACGTATAACGTATAACGTATAAGGTATAACGTATAACGTGTAACGTATAACGTATAACGTGTGACGTATAACGTGTAACGTATAACGTATGACGTATAACGTGTATCGTGTAAGCTATGACGTATAACGTATAACGTATAACGTATAACGTATAACGTATAACGTATAACGTATAACGTATAACGTATAACGTGTAACGTATAACGTATAACGTGTGACGTATAACGTGTGACGTATAACGTATAACGTGTAACGTATAACGTATAACGTATTACGTATAACGTATAACGTATAACGTATTACGTACAACGTATGACGTATAACGTATAACGTGTGTCGTATAACGTATAACGTGTAACGTATAACGTATAACGTATAACGTATAACTTAGAACGTATAACGTATAACGTATAACGTATAACGTATAACGTATAACGTATAACGTATAACGTATAACGTATAACGTATAACGTATAACGTATAACGTGTAACATATAACGTATAACGTATAACGTATAACTTAGAACGTATAACGTATAACGTTTAACGTATAACGTATAACGTATAACGTATAACGTATAACGTATAACGTATAACGTGTAACGTATAACGTATAACGTGTGACGTATAACGTGTAACGTACAACGTATGACGTATAACGTATAACGTATGACGTATTACGTATAACGTATAACCTATAACGTATAACGTATAACGAATAACGTATAACGTATAACGTATAACGTATAACGTATAACGTATAACGTATAACGTATAACGTATAACGTATAACGTATATCGTGTAACGTATAACGTATAACGTGTGACGTATAACGTGTAACGTATAACGTATAACGTATAACGTATAACGTATAACGTATAACGTATAACGTGTAACGTATAACGTATTACGTGTGACGTATAACGTATAACGTGTTACGTGTAACGTATAACGTATAAAGTATTATATAACGTATAACGTATAACGTATAACGTATAACGTATAACGTATAACGTATAACGTATAACGTATAACGTATAACGTATAACGTATAACGTATAACGTATAACGTATAACGTATAACGTATAACGTATAACGTATTACGTATTACGTATAACGTATAACGTATAACGTATAACGTATAACGTATAACGAATAACGTATAACGTATAACGTATAACGTATAACGTCTAACGTATAACGTATAACGTGTGACGTATAACGTGTAACGTGTAACGTATAACGTATAACGTATAACGTATAACGTATAACTTATAACGTATAACGTATAACGTATATCGTATAACGTATAACGTATAACGTATAACGTATATCGTATAACGTATAACGTATAACGTATAACGTATAACGTATAACGTCTAACGTATAACGTATAACGTGTGACGTATAACGTGTAACGTGTAACGTATAACGTGTAACGTATAACGTATAACGTATAACGTATAACGTATAACTTATAACGTATAACGTATAACGTATAACGTATAACGTATAACGTATAACGTATTACGTATAACGTATAACGTATAACGTATAACGTATAACGTGTAACGTATAACGTATAAAGTATAACGTATAACGTGTAACGTATAACGTATAACGTATAACGTATAACTTATAACGTATAACGTATAACGTTTAACGTATAACGTATAACGTATAACGTATAACATATAACGTATAACGTGTAACGTATAACGTATAACGTGTGACGTATAACGTGTAACGTATAACGTATGACGTATAACGTATAACGTATAACGTATTCCGTATAACGTATAACTTATAACGTATAACGTATAACGTATAACGTATAACGTATAACGTATAACGTATAACGTATAACGTATAACGTATAACGTATAACGTGTAACGTATAACGTATAACGTGTGACGTATAACGTGTAACGTGTAACGTATAACGTGTAACGTATAACGTATAACGTATAACGTATAACGTATAACTTATAACGTATAACGTATAACGTATAACGTATAACTTATAACGTATAACGTATAACGTTTAACGTATAACGTATAACGTATAACGTATAACATATAACGTATAACGTGTAACGTATAACGTATAACGTGTGACGTATAACGTGTAACGTGTAACGTATAACGTGTAACGTATAACGTATAACGTATAACGTATAACGTATAACGTATAACTTATAACGTATAACGTATAACGTATAACGTATAACGTATAACGTATAACGTATTACGTATAACGTATAACGTATAACGTATAACGTATAACGTATAACGTATAACGTATAAAGTATAACGTATAACGTGTAACGTATAACGTATAACGTATAACGTATAACTTATAACGTATAACGTATAACGTTTAACGTATAACGTATAACGTATAACGTATAACTTATAACGTATAACGTATAACGTATAACGTATAACGTATAACGTATAACGTATTACGTATAACGTATAACGTATAACGTATTACGTGTGACGTATAACGTATAACGTGTAACGTGTAACGTATAACGTATAAAGTATTATATAACGTATAACGTATAACGTATAACGTATAACGTATAACGTATAACGTATAACGTATTACGTATTACGTATAACGTATAACGTATAACGTATAACGTATAACGTATAACGAATAACGTATAACGTATAACGTATAACGTATAACGTCTAACGTATAACGTATAACGTGTGACGTATAACGTGTAACGTGTAACGTATAACGTATGACGTATAACGTATAACGTATAACGTATAACGTATTCCGTATAACGTATAACGTATAACGTATAACGTATAACGTGTAACGTATAACGTATAACGTGTGACGTATAACGTGTAACGTATAACGTATGACGTATAACGTATAACGTATAACGTATAACGTATAACGTATAACGTGTTATGTATAACGTATTACGTGTGACGTATAACGTATAACGTGTAACGTGTAACGCATAACGTATAAAGTATTATATAACGTATAACGTATAACGTATAACGTATAACGTATAACGTAAAACGTATAACGTATAACGTATAACGTATAACGTATAACGTATAACGTATAACGTATAACGTATAACGTATAACGTATAACGTATAACGTATAACGTATAGCGTATAACGTATAACGTATAACGTATAACGTATAACGTATAACGTCTAACGTATAACGTATAACGTGTGACGTATAACGTGTAACGTGTAACGTATAACGTGTAACGTATAACGTATAACGCACAACGTATAACGTACAACGCATAACGAAGAACGTATAACGAATAACGTAAATGGTATAACGTATTACATATTACGTATAACGTATAACATATAACGTATAACGTGTAACGTATAACGTGTAACGAATAACATGTAACGTATAACGTGTAACGTATAACTTATAACGTATAACGTATAACGTTTAACGTATAACGTATAACGTATAACGTATAACGTATAACATATAACGTATAACGTGTAACGTATAACGTATAACGTATGACGTATAACGTATAACGTATAACGTATTCCGTATAACGTATAACGTATAACGTATAACGTATAACGTATAACGTATAACGAATAACGTATAACGTATAACGTATAACGTATAACGTATAACGTGTAACGTATAACGTGTAACGTATAACGTGTAACGTATAACGTGTAACGTATAACGTGTAACGTATAACGTGTAACGTATCACGTATAACGTATAACGTGTAACGCACAACGTATAACGTACAACGCATAACGAAGAACGTATAACGAATAACGTAAATGGTATAACGTATTACATATTACGTATAACGTATAACATATAACGTATAACGTGTAACGTGTAACGTGTAACGTATAACGTGTAACGTATAACGTGTAACGTATAACGTGTAACGTGTAACGTGTAACGTTTAACGTGTAACGTATAAGGTGTAACGTATAACGTGTAACGTATAACGTATAACGTATAACGTATAACGTATAACGTATAACGTATAACGTATAACGTATAACGTATAACGTATCACGTATAACGTATAACGTGTAACGCACAACGTATAACGTACAACGCATAACGAAGAACGTATAACGAATAACGTAAATGGTATAACGTATTACATATTACGTATAACGTATAACATATAACGTATAACGTGTAACGTGTAACGTGTAACGTATAACGTGTAACGTATAACGTGTAACGTATAACGTGTAACGTGTAACGTGTAACGTTTAACGTGTAACGTATAAGGTGTAACGTATAACGTGTAACGTATAACGTATAACGTATAACGTATAACGTATAACGTATAACGTATAACGTATAACGTATAACGTATAACGTATAACGTATAACGTATAACGTATAACGTATAACGTATAACTTATAACGTGTAACGTATAACGTATAACGTGTAACGTATAACGTATAACGTTTAACGTATAACGTATAACGTATAACGTATAACGTATAAGGTATAACGTATAACGTGTAACGTATAACGTATAACGTGTGACGTATAACGTGTAACGTATAACGTATGACGTATAACGTGTATCGTGTAAGCTATGACGTATAACGTATAACGTATAACGTATAACGTATAACGTGTAACGTATAACGTATAACGTGTAACGTATAACGTATAACGTATAACGTATAACGTATAACGTATAACGTATAACGTATAACTTATAACGTGTAACGTATAACGTGTAACGTATAACGTGTAACGTATAACGTATAACGTATAACGTATAACGTATAACGTATAACGTATAACGTATAACGTATAACGTATATAGTATAACGTATAACGTATAACGTATAACGTATAACGTATAACGTATAACGTATAACGTATAACGTATAACGTATAACGTATAACGTATAACGCATAACGTATAACGTATAACGTATAACGTATAACGTATAACGTATAACGTCTAACGTATAACGTATAACGTGTGACGTATAACGTGTAACGTGTAACGTATAACGTGTAACGTATAACGTATAACGCACAACGTATAACGTGCAACGCATAACGAAGAACGTATAACGTATAACGCACAACGTATAACGTGCAACGCATAACGAAGAACGTATAACGAATAACGTAAATGGTATAACGTATTACATATTACGTATAACGTATAACATATAACGTATAACGTGTAACGTATAACGTGTAACGTATAACGTGTAACGTATAACGCGTAACGTATAACGTATAACGTATAACGTATAACGTATAACGTGTAACGTATAACGTATAACGTATAACGTATTCCGTATAACGTATAACGTATAACGTATAACGTATAACGAATAACGTATAACGTATAACGTATAACGTATAACGTATAACGTATAACGTGTGACGTATAACGTGTAACGTGTAACGTATAACGTGTAACGTATAACGTATAACGCACAACGTATAACGTACAACGCATAACGAAGAACGTATAACGAATAACGTAAATGGTATAACGTATTACATATTACGTATAGCGTATAACATATAACGTATAACGTGTAACGTATAACGTGTAACGTATAACGTGTAACGTATAACTTATAACGTATAACGTATAACGTGTGACGTATAACGTGTAACGTATAACGTATGACGTATAACGTATAACGTATAACGTATAACGTATAACGTATAACGTGTAACGTATAACGTATTACGTGTGACGTATAACGTATAACGTGTAACGTGTAACGTATAACGTATAAAGTATTATATAACGTATAACGTATAACGTATAACGTATAACGTATAACGTATAACGTATAACGTATAACGTATAACGTATAACGTATAACGTATAACGTATAACGTATAACGTATAACGTGTAACGTACAACGTATGACGTATAACGTATAACGTATAACGTATTACGTATAACGTATAACCTATAACGTATAACGTATAACGAATAACGTATAACGTATAACGTATAACGTATAACGTATAACGTATAACGTATAACGTATAACGTATAACGTATAACGTATAACGTGTAACGTATAACGTATAACGTGTGACGTATAACGTGTAACGTATAACGTATAACGTATAACGTATAACGTATAACGTATAACGTATAACGTGTAACGTATAACGTATTACGTGTGACGTATAACGTATAACGTGTTACGTGTAACGTATAACGTATAAAGTATTATATAACGTATAACGTATAACGTATAACGTATAACGTATAACGTATAACGTATAACGTATAACGTATAACGTATAACGTATAACGTATAACGTATAACGTATAACGTATTACGTATTACGTATAACGTATAACGTATAACGTATAACGTATAACGTATAACGAATAACGTATAACGTATAACGTATAACGTATAACGTCTAACGTATAACGTATAACGTGTGACGTATAACGTGTAACGTGTAACGTATAACGTATAACGTATAACGTATAACGTATAACGTATAACGTATAACGTATAACGTATAACGTATATCGTATAACGTATAACGTATAACGTATAACGTATATCGTATAACGTATAACGTATAACGTATAACGTATAACGTATAACGTCTAACGTATAACGTATAACGTGTGACGTATAACGTGTAACGTGTAACGTATAACGTGTAACGTATAACGTATAACGTATAACGTATAACGTATAACTTATAACGTATAACGTATAACGTATAACGTATAACGTATAACGTATAACGTATTACGTATAACGTATAACGTATAACGCATAACGTATAACGTATAACGTATAACGTATAAAGTATAACGTATAACGTGTAACGTATAACGTATAACGTATAACGTATAACTTATAACGTATAACGTATAACGTTTAACGTATAACGTATAACGTATAACGTATAACATATAACGTATAACGTGTAACGTATAACGTATAACGTGTGACGTATAACGTGTAACGTATAACGTATGACGTATAACGTATAACGTATAACGTATTCCGTATAACGTATAACGTATAACGTATAACGTATAACGAATAACGTATAACGTGTAACGTATAACGTATATCGTATAACGTATAACGTATATCGTATAACGTGTAACATATAACGTATAACGTATAACGTATAACTACTAACGTATAACGTATAACGTTTAACGTATAACGTATAACGTATAACGTATAACGTATAACGTATAACGTATAACGTGTAACGTATAACGTATAACGTGTGACGTATAACGTGTAACGTATAACGTATGACGTATAACGTATAACGTATAACGTATAACGTATAACGTATAACGTGTAACGTATAACGAATTACGTGTGACGTATAACGTATAACGTGTAACGTGTAACGTATAACGTATAAAGTATTATATAACGTATAACGTATAACGTATAACGTATAACGTATAACGTATAACGTATAACGTATAACGTATAACGTATAACGTATAACGTATAACGTATAACGTATAACGTATAACGTATAACGTATAACGTATAACGTATAGCGTATAACGTATAACGTATAACGTATAACGTATAACGTATAACGTCTAACGTATAACGTATAACGTGTGACGTATAACGTGTAACGTGTAACGTATAACGTGTAACGTATAACGTATAACGCACAACGTATAACGTACAACGCATAACGAAGAACGTATAACGAATAACGTAAATGGTATAACGTATTACATATTACGTATAACGTATAACATATAACGTATAACGTGTAACGTATAACGTATAACGTGTGACGTATAACGTGTAACGTATAACGTATGACGTATAACGTATAACGTATAACGTATTCCGTATAACGTATAACGTATAACGTATAACGTATAACGAATAACGTATAACGTGTAACGTATAACGTATATCGTATAACGTATAACGTATATCGTATAACGTGTAACATATAACGTATAACGTATAACGTATAACTACTAACGTATAACGTATAACGTTTAACGTATAACGTATAACGTATAACGTATAACGTATAACGTATAACGTATAACGTGTAACGTATAACGTATAACGTGTGACGTATAACGTGTAACGTATAACGTATGACGTATAACGTATAACGTATAACGTATAACGTATAACGTATAACGTATAACGTGTTATGTATAACGTATTACGTGTGACGTATAACGTATAACGTGTAACGTGTAACGTATAACGTATAAAGTATTATATAACGTATAACGTATAACGTATAACGTATAACGTATAACGTAAAACGTATAACGTATAACGTATAACGTATAACGTATAACGTATAACGTATAACGTATAACGTATAACGTATAACGTATTACGTATAACGTATAACGAATAACGTAAATGGTATAACGTATTACATATTACGTATAACGTATAACATATAACGTATAACGTGTAACGTGTAACGTGTAACGTATAACGTGTAACGTATAACGTGTAACGTATAACGTGTAACGTGTAACGTGTAACGTTTAACGTGTAACGTATAAGGTGTAAAGTATAACGTGTAACGTATAACGTATAACGTATAACGTATAACGTATAACGTATAACGTATAACGTATAACGTATAACGTATAACGTATAACGTATAACGTATAACGTATAACGTATAACGTATAACGTATAACGTATAACTTATAACGTGTAACGTATAACGTATAACGTGTAACGTATAACGTATAACGTTTAACGTATAACGTATAACGTATAACGTATAACGTATAAGGTATAACGTATAACGTGTAACGTATAACGTATAACGTGTGACGTATAACGTGTAACGTATAACGTATGACGTATAACGTGTATCGTGTAAGCTATGACGTATAACGTATAACGTATAACGTATAACGTATAACGTGTAACGTTTAACGTATAACGTGTAACGTATAACGTATAACGTATAACGTATAACGTATAACGTATAACGTATAACGTATAACTTATAACGTGTAACGTATAACGTGTAACGTATAACGTGTAACGTATAACGTATAACGTATAACGTATAACGTATAACGTATAACGTATAACGTATAACGTATAACGTATATAGTATAACGTATAACGTATAACGTATAACGTATAACGTATAACGTATAACGTATAACGTATAACGTATAACGTATAACGTATAACGTATAACGCATAACGTATAACGTATAACGTATAACGTATAACGTATAACGTATAGCGTCTAACGTATAACGTATAACGTGTGACGTATAACGTGTAACGTGTAACGTATAACGTGTAACGTATAACGTATAACGCACAACGTATAACGTGCAACGCATAACGAAGAACGTATAACGTATAACGCACAACGTATAACGTGCAACGCATAACGAAGAACGTATAACGAATAACGTAAATGGTATAACGTATTACATATTACGTATAACGTATAACATATAACGTATAACGTGTAACGTATAACGTGTAACGTATAACGTGTAACGTATAACGTGTAACGTATAACGTATAACGTATAACGTATAACGTATAACGTGTAACGTATAACGTATAACGTATTCCGTATAACGTATAACGTATAACGTATAACGTATAACGAATAACGTATAACGTATAACGTATAACGTATAACGTATAACGTATAACGTGTGACGTATAACGTGTAACGTGTAACGTATAACGTGTAACGTATAACGTATAACGCACAACGTATAACGTACAACGCATAACGAAGAACGTATAACGAATAACGTAAATGGTATAACGTATTACATATTACGTATAACGTATAACATATAACGTATAACGTGTAACGTATAACGTGTAACGTATAACGTGTAACGTATAACTTATAACGTATAACGTATAACGTGTGACGTATAACGTGTAACGTATAACGTATGACGTATAACGTATAACGTATAACGTATAACGTATAACGTATAACGTGTAACGTATAACGTATTACGTGTGACGTATAACGTATAACGTGTAACGTGTAACGTATAACGTGTAACGTATAACGTATAACGCACAACGTATAACGTACAACGCATAACGAAGAACGTATAACGTATAACGTATAACGTATAACGTATAACGTCTAACGTATAACGTATAACGTGTGACGTATAACGTGTAACGTGTAACGTATAACGTATAACGTATAACGTATAACGTATAACGTATAACGTATAACGTATAACGTATATCGTATAACGTATAACGTATAACGTATAACGTATATCGTATAACGTATAACGTATAACGTATAACGTATAACGTATAACGTCTAACGTATAACGTATAACGTGTGACGTTTAACGTGTAACGTGTAACGTATAACGTGTAACGTATAACGTATAACGTATAACGTATAACGTATAACTTATAACGTATAACGTATAACGTATAACGTATAACGTATAACGTATAACGTATTACGTATAACGTATAACGTATAACGCATAACGTATAACGTATAACGTATAACGTATAAAGTATAACGTATAACGTGTAACGTATAACGTATAACGTATAACGTATAACTTATAACGTATAACGTATAACGTTTAACGTATAACGTATAACGTATAACGTATAACATATAACGTATAACGTGTAACGTATAACGTATAACGTGTGACGTATAACGTGTAACGTATAACGTATGACGTATAACGTATAACGTATAACGTATTCCGTATAACGTATAACGTATAACGTATAACGTATAACGAATAACGTATAACGTGTAACGTATAACGTATATCGTATAACGTATAACGTATATCGTATAACGTGTAACATATAACGTATAACGTATAACGTATAACTACTAACGTATAACGTATAACGTTTAACGTATAACGTATAACGTATAACGTATAACGTATAACGTATAACGTATAACGTGTAACGTATAACGTATAACGTGTGACGTATAACGTGTAACGTATAACGTATGACGTATAACGTATAACGTATAACGTATAACGTATAACGTATAACGTGTAACGTATAACGTATTACGTGTGACGTATAACGTATAACGTGTAACGTGTAACGTATAACGTATAAAGTATTATATAACGTATAACGTATAACGTATAACGTATAACGTATAACGTATAACGTATAACGTATAACGTATAACGTATAACGTATAACGTATAACGTATAACGTATAACGTATAACGTATAACGTATAACGTATAACGTATAGCGTATAACGTATAACGTATAACGTATAACGTATAACGTATAACGTCTAACGTATAACGTATAACGTGTGACGTATAACGTGTAACGTATAACGTGTAACGTATAACTTATAACGTATAACGTATAACGTGTGACGTATAACGTGTAACGTATAACGTATGACGTATAACGTATAACGTATAACGTATAACGTATAACGTATAACGTGTAACGTATAACGTATTACGTGTGACGTACAACGCATAACGAAGAACGTATAACGAATAACGTAAATGGTATAACGTATTACATATTACGTATAACGTATAACATATAACGTATAACGTGTAACGTATAACGTGTAACGTATAACGTGTAACGTATAACTTATAACGTATAACGTATAACGTGTGAGGTATAACGTGTAACGTATAACGTATGACGTATAACGTATAACGTATAACGTATAACGTATAACGTATAACGTGTAACGTATAACGTGTAACGTATAACGTATAACGTATAACGTATAACGTATAACGTATAACGTATTCCGTATAACGTATAACGTATAACGTATAACGTATAACGTATAACGTATAACGTATAACGTGTAACGTATAACGTATAACGTGTAACGTATAACGTATAACGTTTAACGTATAACGTATAACGTATAACGTATAACGTATAACGTATAACATATAACGTATAACGTATAACGTATAACGTATAACGTATAACGTATATCGTATAACGTATAACGTATAACGTATAACGTATATCGTATAACGTATAACGTATAACGTATAACGTATAACGTATAACGTCTAACGTATAACGTATAACGTGTGACGTATAACGTGTAACGTGTAACGTATAACGTGTAACGTATAACGTATAACGTATAACGTATAACGTATAACTTATAACGTATAACGTATAACGTATAACGTATAACGTATAACGTATAACGTATTACGTATAACGTATAACGTATAACGCATAACGTATAACGTATAACGTATAACGTATAAAGTATAACGTATAACGTATAACGTATAACGTATAACGTGTAACGTCTAACGTATAACGTATAACGTGTGACGTATAACGTGTAACGTGTAACGTATAACGTGTAACGTATAACGTATAACGCACAACGTATAACGTACAACGCATAACGAAGAACGTATAACGAATAACGTAAATGGTATAACGTATTACATATTACGTATAACGTATAACATATAACGTATAACGTGTAACGTATAACGTGTAACGAATAACATGTAACGTATAACGTGTAACGTATAACTTATAACGTATAACGTATAACGTTTAACGTATAACGTATAACGTATAACGTATAACGTATAACGTATAACGTGTAACGTATAACGTATAACGTGTGACGTATAACGTGTAACGTATAACGTATGACGTATAACGTATAACGTATAACGTATAACGTATAACGTATAACGTGTAACGTATAACGTATTACGTGTGACGTATAACGTATAACGTGTAACGTGTAACGTATAACGTATAAAGTATTATATAACGTATAACGTATAACGTATAACGTATAACGTATAACGTATAACGTATAACGTATAACGTATAACGTATAACGTATAACGTATAACGTATAACGTATAACGTATAACGTATAACGTATAACGTATAACGTATAACGTATAGCGTATAACGTATAACGTATAACGTATAACGTATAACGTATAACGTCTAACGTATAACGTATAACGTGTGACGTATAACGTGTAACGTGTAACGTATAACGTGTAACGTATAACGTATAACGCACAACGTATAACGTACAACGCATAACGAAGAACGTATAACGAATAACGTAAATGGTATAACGTATTACATATTACGTATAACGTATAACATATAACGTATAACGTGTAACGTATAACGTGTAACGAATAACATGTAACGTATAACGTGTAACGTATAACTTATAACGTATAACGTATAACGTTTAACGTATAACGTATAACGTATAACGTATAACGTATAACATATAACGTATAACGTGTAACGTATAACGTATAACGTATGACGTATAACGTATAACGTATAACGTATTCCGTATAACGTATAACGTATAACGTATAACGTATAACGTATAACGTATAACGAATAACGTATAACGTATAACGTATAACGTATAACGTATAACGTGTAACGTATAACGTGTAACGTATAACGTGTAACGTATAACGTGTAACGTATAACGTGTAACGTATAACGTGTAACGTATCACGTATAACGTATAACGTGTAACGCACAACGTATAACGTACAACGCATAACGAAGAACGTATAACGAATAACGTAAATGGTATAACGTATTACATATTACGTATAACGTATAACATATAACGTATAACGTGTAACGTGTAACGTGTAACGTATAACGTGTAACGTATAACGTGTAACGTATAACGTGTAACGTGTAACGTGTAACGTTTAACGTGTAACGTATAAGGTGTAACGTATAACGTGTAACGTATAACGTATAACGTATAACGTATAACGTATAACGTATAACGTATAACGTATAACGTATAACGTATAACGTATAACGTATAACGTATAACGTATAACGTATAACGTATAACGTATAACTTATAACGTGTAACGTATAACGTATAACGTGTAACGTATAACGTATAACGTTTAACGTATAACGTATAACGTATAACGTATAACGTATAACGTATAAGGTATAACGTATAACGTGTAACGTATAACGTATAACGTGTGACGTATAACGTGTAACGTATAACGTATGACGTATAACGTGTATCGTGTAAGCTATGACGTATAACGTATAACGTATAACGTATAACGTATAACGTGTAACGTATAACGTATAACGTGTAACGTATAACGTATAACGTTTAACGTATAACGTATAACGTATAACGTTTAACGTATAACGTATAACGTTTAACGTATAACGTATAAGGTATAACGTATAACGTGTAACGTATAACGTATAACGTATAACGTATAACGTATAACGTATAACGTATAACGTATAGCGTATAACGTGTAACGTATAACGTATAACGTGTAACGTATAACGTATAACGTTTAACGTATAACGTATAACGTATAACGTATAACGTATAAGGTATAACGTATAACGTGTAACGTATAACGTATAACGTGTGACGTATAACGTGTAACGTATAACGTATGACGTATAACGTGTATCGTGTAAGCTATGACGTATAACGTATAACGTATAACGTATAACGTATAACGTATAACGTGTAACGTATAACGTATAACGTGTAACGTATAACGTATAACGTTTAACGTATAACGTATAACGTATAACGTTTAACGTATAACGTATAACGTATAACGTATAACGTATAAGGTATAACGTATAACGTGTAACGTATAACGTATAACGTATAACGTATAACGTATAACGTATAACGTATAACGTATAACGTATAGCGTATAACGTGTAACGTATAACGTATAACGTGTAACGTATAACGTATAACGTTTAACGTATAACGTATAACGTATAACGTATAACGTATAAGGTATAACGTATAACGTGTAACGTATAACGTGTAACGTATAACGTGTAACGTATAACGTATAACGTATAACGTATAACGTATAACGTATAACGTATTCCGTATAACGTATAACGTATAACGTATAACGTATAACGTATAACGTATAACGTATAACGTGTAACGTATAACGTATAACGTGTAACGTATAACGTATAACGTTTAACGTATAACGTATAACGTATAACGTATAACGTATAACGTATAACATATAACGTATAACGTATAACGTATAAGGTATAACGTATAACGTATAACGTGTAACGTGTAACGTATAACGTATAACGTGTGACGTACAACGTGTAACGTATAACGTATGACGTATAACGTGTATCGTGTAAGCTATGACGTATAACGTATAACGTATAACGTATAACGTATAACGTGTAACGTATAACGTATAACGTGTAACGTATAACGTATAACGTATAACGTATAACGTATAACGTATAACGTATAACGTATAACGTATAACGTATAACGTATAACGTATATCGTATAACGTATAACGTATAACGTACAACGTATAACGTGTAACGTATAACGTATAACGTGTGACGTATAACGTGTGACGTATAACGTATAACGTGTAACGTATAACGTATAACGTATTACGTATAACGTATAACGTATAACGTATTACGTACAACGTATGACGTATAACGTATAACGTGTGACGTATAACGTATAACGTGTAACGTATAACGTATAACGTATAACGTATAACGTATAACGTATAACGTATAACGTATAACGTATAACTTATAACTTATAACGTATAACGTATAACGTTTAACGTATAACGCATAACGTATAACGTACAACGTGTAACGAAGAACGTATAACGTGTAACGTATAACGTATAACGTCTAACGTATAACGTATAACGTGTGACGTATAACGTGTAACGTGTAACGTATAACGTGTAACGTATAACGTATAACGCACAACGTATAACGTACAACGCATAACGAAGATCGTATAACGAATAACGTAAATGGTATAACGTATTACATATTACGTATAACGTATAACATATAACGTATAACGTGTAACGTATAACGTGTAACGTATAACGTGTAACGTATAACGTGTAACGTATAACGTGTAACGTATAACTTATAACGTATAACGTATAACGTTTAGCGTATAACGTATAACATATAACGTATAACGTGTAACGTATAACGTATAACGTATGACGTATAACGTATAACGTATAACGTATTCCGTATAACGTATAACGTATAACGTATAACGTATAACGAATAACGTATAACGTATTACGTGTGACGTATAACGTATAACGTGTAACGTGTAACGTATAACGTATAAAGTATTATATAACGTATAACGTATAACGTATAACGTATAACGTATAACGTATAACGTATAACGTATAACGTATAACGTATAACGTATAACGTATAACGTATAACGTATAACGTATAACGTATAACGTATAACGTATAACGTATAACGTATAACGTATAACGTGTGACGTATAACGTGTAACGTGTAACGTATAACGTGTAACGTATAACGTATAACGCACAACGTATAACGTACAACGCATAACGAAGAACGTATAACGAATAACGTAAATGGTAAAACGTATTACATATTACGTATAACGTATAACATATAACGTATAACGTGTAACGTATAACGTGTAACGTATAACGTGTAACGTATAATTTATAACGTATAACGTATAACGTTTAGCGTATAACGTATAACGTATAACGTATAACATATAACGTATAACGTGTAACGTATAACGTATAACGTGTGACGTATAACGTATAACGTGTAACGTATAACGTATAACGTATAACGTATAACGTATAACGTATAACGTATAACGTATTACGTATAACGTATAACGAATAACGTAAATGGTATAACGTATTACATATTACGTATAACGTATAACATATAACGTATAACGTGTAACGTGTAACGTGTAACGTATAACGTGTAACGTATAACGTGTAACGTATAACGTGTAACGTGTAACGTGTAACGTTTAACGTGTAACGTATAAGGTGTAAAGTATAACGTGTAACGTATAACGTATAACGTATAACGTATAACGTATAACGTATAACGTATAACGTATAACGTATAACGTATAACGTATAACGTATAACGTATAACGTATAACGTATAACGTATAACTTATAACGTGTAACGTATAACGTATAACGTGTAACGTATAACGTATAACGTTTAACGTATAACGTATAACGTATAACGTATAACGTATAAGGTATAACGTATAACGTGTAACGTATAACGTATAACGTGTGACGTATAACGTGTAACGTATAACGTATGACGTATAACGTGTATCGTGTAAGCTATGACGTATAACGTATAACGTATAACGTATAACGTATAACGTGTAACGTATAACGTATAACGTGTAACGTATAACGTATAACGTATAACGTATAACGTATAACGTATAACGTATAACGTATAACTTATAACGTGTAACGTATAACGTGTAACGTATAACGTGTAACGTATAACGTATAACGTATAACGTATAACGTATAACGTATAACGTATAACGTATAACGTATAACGTATATAGTATAACGTATAACGTATAACGTATAACGTATAACGTATAACGTATAACGTATAACGTATAACGTATAACGTATAACGTATAACGTATAACGTATAACGCATAACGTATAACGTATAACGTATAACGTATAACGTATAACGTATAGCGTCTAACGTATAACGTATAACGTGTGACGTATAACGTGTAACGTGTAAGGTATAACGTGTAACGTATAACGTATAACGCACAACGTATAACGTGCAACGCATAACGAAGAACGTATAACGTATAACGCACAACGTATAACGTGCAACGCATAACGAAGAACGTATAACGAATAACGTAAATGGTATAACGTATTACATATTACGTATAACGTATAACATATAACGTATAACGTGTAACGTATAACGTGTAACGTATAACGTGTAACGTATAACGTGTAACGTATAACGTATAACGTATAACGTATAACGTATAACGTGTAACGTATAACGTATAACGTATTCCGTATAACGTATAACGTATAACGTATAACGTATAACGAATAACGTATAACGTATAACGTATAACGTATAACGTATAACGTATAACGTGTGACGTATAACGTGTAACGTGTAAGGTATAACGTGTAACGTATAACGTATAACGCACAACGTATAACGTGCAACGCATAACGAAGAACGTATAACGTATAACGCACAACGTATAACGTGCAACGCATAACGAAGAACGTATAACGAATAACGTAAATGGTATAACGTATTACATATTACGTATAACGTATAACATATAACGTATAACGTGTAACGTGTAACGTATAACTTATAACGTATAACGTATAACGTGTGACGTATAACGTGTAACGTATAACGTATGACGTATAACGTATAACGTATAACGTATAACGTATAACGTATAACGTGTAACGTATAACGTATTACGTGTGACGTATAACGTATAACGTGTAACGTGTAACGTATAACGTGTAACGTATAACGTATAACGCACAACGTATAACGTACAACGCATAACGAAGAACGTATAACGAATAACGTAAATGGTATAACGTATTACATATTACGTATAACGTATAACATATAACGTATAACGTGTAACGTATAACGTGTAACGTATAACGTGTAACGTATAACTTATAACGTATAACGTATAACGTATAACGTATAACGTATAACGTATAACGTATAACGTATAACGTATAACGTATAACGTATAACGTATAACGTATAACGTATAACGTGTAACGTACAACGTATGACGTATAACGTATAACGTATAACGTATTACGTATAACGTATAACCTATAACGTATAACGTATAACGAATAACGTATAACGTATAACGTATAACGTATAACGTATAACGTATAACGTATAACGTATAACGTATAACGTATAACGTGTAACGTATAACGTATAACGTGTGACGTATAACGTGTAACGTATAACGTATAACGTATAACGTATAACGTATAACGTATAACGTATAACGTGTAACGTATAACGTATTACGTGTGACGTATAACGTATAACGTGTTACGTGTAACGTATAACGTATAAAGTATTATATAACGTATAACGTATAACGTATAACGTATAACGTATAACGTATAACGTATAACGTATAACGTATAACGTATAACGTATAACGTATAACGTATAACGTATAACGTATAACGTATAACGTATAACGTATTACGTATTACGTATAACGTATAACGTATAACGTATAACGTATAACGTATAACGAATAACGTATAACGTATAACGTATAACGTATAACGTCTAACGTATAACGTATAACGTGTGACGTATAACGTGTAACGTGTAACGTATAACGTATAACGTATAACGTATAACGTATAACGTATAACGTATAACGTATAACGTATATCGTATAACGTATAACGTATAACGTATAACGTATATCGTATAACGTATAACGTATAACGTATAACGTATAACGTATAACGTCTAACGTATAACGTATAACGTGTGACGTATAACGTGTAACGTGTAACGTATAACGTGTAACGTATAACGTATAACGTATAACGTATAACGTATAACTTATAACGTATAACGTATAACGTATAACGTATAACGTATAACGTATAACGTATTACGTATAACGTATAACGTATAACGCATAACGTATAACGTATAACGTATAACGTATAAAGTATAACGTATAACGTGTAACGTATAACGTATAACGTATAACGTATAACTTATAACGTATAACGTATAACGTTTAACGTATAACGTATAACGTATAACGTATAACATATAACGTATAACGTGTAACGTATAACGTATAACGTGTGACGTATAACGTGTAACGTATAACGTATGACGTATAACGTATAACGTATAACGTATTCCGTATAACGTATAACGTATAACGTATAACGTATAACGAATAACGTATAACGTGTAACGTATAACGTATATCGTATAACGTATAACGTATATCGTATAACGTGTAACATATAACGTATAACGTATAACGTATAACTACTAACGTATAACGTATAACGTTTAACGTATAACGTATAACGTATAACGTATAACGTATAACGTATAACGTATAACGTGTAACGTATAACGTATAACGTGTGACGTATAACGTGTAACGTATAACGTATGACGTATAACGTATAACGTATAACGTATAACGTATAACGTATAACGTGTAACGTATAACGTATTACGTGTGACGTATAACGTATAACGTGTAACGTGTAACGTATAACGTATAAAGTATTATATAACGTATAACGTATAACGTATAACGTATAACGTATAACGTATAACGTATAACGTATAACGTATAACGTATAACGTATAACGTATAACGTATAACGTATAACGTATAACGTATAACGTATAACGTATAACGTATAGCGTATAACGTATAACGTATAACGTATAACGTATAACGTATAACGTCTAACGTATAACGTATAACGTGTGACGTATAACGTGTAACGTGTAACGTATAACGTGTAACGTATAACGTATAACGCACAACGTATAACGTACAACGCATAACGAAGAACGTATAACGAATAACGTAAATGGTATAACGTATTACATATTACGTATAACGTATAACATATAACGTATAACGTGTAACGTATAACGTGTAACGAATAACATGTAACGTATAACGTGTAACGTATAACTTATAACGTATAACGTATAACGTTTAACGTATAACGTATAACGTATAACGTATAACGTATAACATATAACGTATAACGTGTAACGTATAACGTATAACGTATGACGTATAACGTATAACGTATAACGTATTCCGTATAACGTATAACGTATAACGTATAACGTATAACGTATAACGTATAACGAATAACGTATAACGTATAACGTATAACGTATAACGTATAACGTGTAACGTATAACGTGTAACGTATAACGTGTAACGTATAACGTGTAACGTATAACGTGTAACGTATAACGTGTAACGTATCACGTATAACGTATAACGTGTAACGCACAACGTATAACGTACAACGCATAACGAAGAACGTATAACGAATAACGTAAATGGTATAACGTATTACATATTACGTATAACGTATAACATATAACGTATAACGTGTAACGTGTAACGTGTAACGTATAACGTGTAACGTATAACGTGTAACGTATAACGTGTAACGTGTAACGTGTAACGTTTAACGTGTAACGTATAAGGTGTAACGTATAACGTGTAACGTATAACGTATAACGTATAACGTATAACGTATAACGTATAACATATAACGTATAACGTATAACGTATAAGGTATAACGTATAACGTATAACGTGTAACGTGTAACGTATAACGTATAACGTGTGACGTACAACGTGTAACGTATAACGTATGACGTATAACGTGTATCGTGTAAGCTATGACGTATAACGTATAACGTGTAACGTATAACGTATAACGTGTAACGTATAACGTATAACGTTTAACGTATAACGTATAACGTATAACGTATAACATATAACGTATAACGTATAACGTATAAGGTATAACGTATAACGTATAACGTGTAACGTGTAACGTATAACGTATAACGTGTGACGTACAACGTGTAACGTATAACGTATGACGTATAACGTGTATCGTGTAAGCTATGACGTATAACGTATAACGTATAACGTATAACGTATAACGTGTAACGTATAACGTATAACGTGTAACGTATAACGTATAACGTGTGACGTACAACGTGTAACGTATAACGTATGACGTATAACGTGTATCGTGTAAGCTATGACGTATAACGTATAACGTATAACGTATAACGTACAACGTATAACGTGTAACGTATAACGTATAACGTGTGACGTATAACGTGTGACGTATAACGTATAACGTGTAACGTATAACGTATAACGTATTACGTATAACGTATAACGTATAACGTATTACGTACAACGTATGACGTATAACGTATAACGTGTGACGTATAACGTATAACGTGTAACGTATAACGTATAACGTATAACGTATAACGTATAACGTATAACGTATAACGTATAACGTGTAACGTATAACTTATAACGTATAACGTATAACGTTTAGCGTATAACGTATAACATATAACGTATAACGTGTAACGTATAACGTATAACGTATGACGTATAACGTATAACGTATAACGTATAACG
The DNA here is from genome assembly GCF_051014685.1 of Ptiloglossa arizonensis. Lineage (NCBI taxonomy): Eukaryota > Metazoa > Arthropoda > Insecta > Hymenoptera > Colletidae > Ptiloglossa > Ptiloglossa arizonensis. The sequence continues at coordinate 2,600,793 of NW_027478391.1, forward strand.
TTTAACGTATAACGCATAACGTATAACGTACAACGTGTAACGAAGAACGTATAACGTGTAACGTATAACGTATAACGTCTAACGTATAACGTATAACGTGTGACGTATAACGTGTAACGTGTAACGTATAACGTGTAACGTATAACGTATAACGCACAACGTATAACGTACAACGCATAACGAAGATCGTATAACGAATAACGTAAATGGTATAACGTATTACATATTACGTATAACGTATAACATATAACGTATAACGTGTAACGTATAACGTGTAACGTATAACGTGTAACGTATAACGTGTAACGTATAACGTGTAACGTATAACTTATAACGTATAACGTATAACGTTTAGCGTATAACGTATAACATATAACGTATAACGTGTAACGTATAACGTATAACGTATGACGTATAACGTATAACGTATAACGTATTCCGTATAACGTATAACGTATAACGTATAACGTATAACGAATAACGTATAACGTATTACGTGTGACGTATAACGTATAACGTGTAACGTGTAACGTATAACGTATAAAGTATTATATAACGTATAACGTATAACGTATAACGTATAACGTATAACGTATAACGTATAACGTATAACGTATAACGTATAACGTATAACGTATAACGTATAACGTATAACGTATAACGTATAACGTATAACGTATAACGTATAACGTATAACGTATAACGTATAACGTATAACGTATAACGTATAACGTGTGACGTATAACGTGTAACGTGTAACGTATAACGTGTAACGTATAACGTATAACGCACAACGTATAACGTACAACGCATAACGAAGAACGTATAACGAATAACGTAAATGGTATAACGTATTACATATTACGTATAACGTATAACATATAACGTATAACGTGTAACGTATAACGTGTAACGTATAACGTGTAACGTATAATTTATAACGTATAACGTATAACGTTTAGCGTATAACGTATAACGTATAACGTATAACATATAACGTATAACGTATAACGTATAACTTATAACTTATAACGTATAACGTATAACGTTTAACGTATAACGCATAACGTATAACGTACAACGTGTAACGAAGAACGTATAACGTGTAACGTATAACGTATAACGTCTAGCGTATAACGTATAACGTGTGACGTATAACGTGTAACGTGTAACGTATAACGTGTAACGTATAACGTATAACGCACAACGTATAACGTACAACGCATAACGAAGAACGTATAACGAATAACGTAAATGGTATAACGTATTACATATTACGTATAACGTATAACATATAACGTATAACGTGTAACGTATAACGTGTAACGTATAACGTGTAACGTATAACTTATAACGTATAACGTATAACGTTTAGCGTATAACGTATAACGTATAACGTATAACATATAACGTATAACGTGTAACGTATAACGTATAACGTATGACGTATAACGTATAACGTATAACGTATTCCGTATAACGTATAACGTATAACGTATAACGTATAACGAATAACGTATAACGTATTACGTGTGACGTATAACGTATAACGTGTAACGTGTAACGTATAACGTATAAAGTATTATATAACGTATAACGTATAACGTATAACGTATAACGTGTGACGTATAACGTGTAACGTGTAACGTATAACGTGTAACGTATAACGTATAACGCACAACGTATAACGTACAACGCATAACGAAGAACGTATAACGAATAACGTAAATGGTATAACGTATTACATATTACGTATAACGTATAACATATAACGTATAACGTGTAACGTATAACGTGTAACGAATAACATGTAACGTATAACGTGTAACGTATAACTTATAACGTATAACGTATAACGTTTAACGTATAACGTATAACGTATAACGTATAACGTATAACATATAACATATAACGTATAACGTGTAACGTATAACGTATAACGTATGACGTATAACGTATAACGTATAACGTATTCCGTATAACGTATAACGTATAACGTATAACGTATAACGTATAACGTATAACGAATAACGTATAACGTATAACGTATAACGTATAACGTATAACGTGTAACGTATAACGTGTAACGTATAACGTGTAACGTATAACGTGTAACGTATAACGTGTAACGTATAACGTGTAACGTATCACGTATAACGTATAACGTGTAACGCAAAACGTATAACGTACAACGCATAACGAAGAACGTATAACGAATAACGTAAATGGTATAACGTATTACATATTACGTATAACGTATAACATATAACGTATAACGTGTGACGTATAACGTATAACGTGTAACGTGTAACGTATAACGTATAAAGTATTATATAACGTATAACGTATAACGTATAACGTATAACGTATAACGTATAACGTATAACGTATAACGTATAACGTATAACGTATAACGTATAACGTATAACGTATAACGTATAACGTATAACGTATAACGTATAACGTATAACGTATAGCGTATAACGTATAACGTATAACGTATAACGTATAACGTATAACGTCTAACGTATAACGTATAACGTGTGACGTATAACGTGTAACGTGTAACGTATAACGTGTAACGTATAACGTATAACGCACAACGTATAACGTACAACGCATAACGAAGAACGTATAACGAATAACGTAAATGGTATAACGTATTACATATTACGTATAACGTATAACATATAACGTATAACGTGTAACGTATAACGTGTAACGAATAACATGTAACGTATAACGTGTAACGTATAACTTATAACGTATAACGTATAACGTTTAACGTATAACGTATAACGTATAACGTATAACGTATAACATATAACGTATAACGTGTAACGTATAACGTATAACGTATGACGTATAACGTATAACGTATAACGTATTCCGTATAACGTATAACGTATAACGTATAACGTATAACGTATAACGTATAACGAATAACGTATAACGTATAACGTATAACGTATAACGTATAACGTGTAACGTATAACGTGTAACGTATAACGTGTAACGTATAACGTGTAACGTATAACGTGTAACGTATAACGTGTAACGTATCACGTATAACGTATAACGTGTAACGCACAACGTATAACGTACAACGCATAACGAAGAACGTATAACGAATAACGTAAATGGTATAACGTATTACATATTACGTATAACGTATAACATATAACGTATAACGTGTAACGTGTAACGTGTAACGTATAACGTGTAACGTATAACGTGTAACGTATAACGTGTAACCTGTAACGTGTAACGTTTAACGTGTAACGTATAAGGTGTAACGTATAACGTGTAACGTATAACGTATAACGTATAACGTATAACGTATAACGTATAACGTATAACGTATAACGTATAAAGTATAACGTATAACGTATAACGTATAACGTATAACGTATAACGTATAACGTATAACTTATAACGTGTAACGTATAACGTATAACGTGTAACGTATAACGTATAACGTTTAACGTATAACGTATAACGTATAACGTATAACGTATAAGGTATAACGTATAACGTGTAACGTATAACGTATAACGTGTGACGTATAACGTGTAACGTATAACGTATGACGTATAACGTGTATCGTGTAAGCTATGACGTATAACGTATAACGTATAACGTATAACGTATAACGTGTAACGTATAACGTATAACGTGTAACGTATAACGTATAACGTATAACGTATAACGTATAACGTATAACGTATAACGTATAACTTATAACGTGTAACGTATAACGTGTAACGTATAACGTGTAACGTATAACGTATAACGTATAACGTATAACGTATAACGTATAACGTATAACGTATAACGTATAACGTATAACGTATATAGTATAACGTATAACGTATAACGTATAACGTATAACGTATAACGTATAACGTATAACGTATAACGTATAACGTATAACGTATAACGTATAACGTATAACGCATAACGTATAACGTATAACGTATAACGTATAACGTATAACGTATAACGTATAACGTCTAACGTATAACGTATAACGTGTGACGTATAACGTGTAACGTGTAACGTATAACGTGTAACGTATAACGTATAACGCACAACGTATAACGTGCAACGCATAACGAAGAACGTATAACGTATAACGCACAACGTATAACGTGCAACGCATAACGAAGAACGTATAACGAATAACGTAAATGGTATAACGTATTACATATTACGTATAACGTATAACATATAACGTATAACGTGTAACGTATAACGTGTAACGTATAACGTGTAACGTATAACGTGTAACGTATAACGTATAACGTATAACGTATAACGTATAACGTGTAACGTATAACGTATAACGTATTCCGTATAACGTATAACGTATAACGTATAACGTATAACGAATAACGTATAACGTATAACGTATAACGTATAACGTATAACGTATAACGTGTGACGTATAACGTGTAACGTGTAACGTATAACGTGTAACGTATAACGTATAACGCACAACGTATAACGTACAACGCATAACGAAGAACGTATAACGAATAACGTAAATGGTATAACGTATTACATATTACGTATAACGTATAACATATAACGTATAACGTGTAACGTATAACGTGTAACGTATAACGTGTAACGTATAACTTATAACGTATAACGTATAACGTGTGACGTATAACGTGTAACGTATAACGTATGACGTATAACGTATAACGTATAACGTATAACGTATAACGTATAACGTGTAACGTATAACGTATTACGTGTGACGTATAACGTATAACGTGTAACGTGTAACGTATAACGTATAAAGTATTATATAACGTATAACGTATAACGTATAACGTATAACGTATAACGTATAACGTATAACGTATAACGTATAACGTATAACGTATAACGTATAACGTATAACATGTAACGTACAACGTATGACGTATAACGTATAACGTATAACGTATTACGTATAACGTATAACCTATAACGTATAACGTATAACGAATAACGTATAACGTATAACGTATAACGTATAACGTATAACGTATAACGTATAACGTATAACGTATAACGTATAACGTGTAACGTATAACGTATAACGTGTGACGTATAACGTGTAACGTATAACGTATAACGTATAACGTATAACGTATAACGTATAACGTATAACGTGTAACGTATAACGTATTACGTGTGACGTATAACGTATAACGTGTTACGTGTAACGTATAACGTATAAAGTATTATATAACGTATAACGTATAACGTATAACGTATAACGTATAACGTATAACGTATAACGTATAACGTATAACGTATAACGTATAACGTATAACGTATAACGTATAACGTATAACGTATTACGTATTACGTATAACGTATAACGTATAACGTATAACGTATAACGTATAACGAATAACGTATAACGTATAACGTATAACGTATAACGTCTAACGTATAACGTATAACGTGTGACGTATAACGTGTAACGTGTAACGTATAACGTATAACGTATAACGTATAACGTATAACGTATAACGTATAACGTATAACGTATATCGTATAACGTATAACGTATAACGTATAACGTATATCGTATAACGTATAACGTATAACGTATAACGTATAACGTATAACGTCTAACGTATAACGTATAACGTGTGACGTATAACGTGTAACGTGTAACGTATAACGTTATACGTATAACGTGTAACGTATAACGTATAACGTATAACGTATAACGTATAACTTATAACGTATAACGTATAACGTATAACGTATAACGTATAACGTATAACGTATTACGTATAACGTATAACGTATAACGTATAACGTATAACGTATAACGTATAACGTATAAAGTATAACGTATAACGTGTAACGTATAACGTATAACGTATAACGTATAACTTATAACGTATAACGTATAACGTTTAACGTATAACGTATAACGTATAACGTATAACATATAACGTATAACGTGTAACGTATAACGTATAACGTGTGACGTATAACGTGTAACGTATAACGTATGACGTATAACGTATAACGTATAACGTATTCCGTATAACGTATAACGTATAACGTATAACGTATAACGAATAACGTATAACGTGTAACGTATAACGTATATCGTATAACGTATAACGTATATCGTATAACGTGTAACATATAACGTATAACGTATAACGTATAACTACTAACGTATAACGTATAACGTTTAACGTATAACGTATAACGTATAACGTATAACGTATAACGTATAACGTATAACGTATAACGTATAACGTGTAACGTATAACGTATAACGTGTGACGTATAACGTGTAACGTATAACGTATGACGTATAACGTATAACGTATAACGTATAACGTATAACGTATAACGTGTAACGTATAACGTATTACGTGTGACGTATAACGTGTAACGTGTAACGTATAACGTATAAAGTATTATATAACGTATAACGTATAACGTATAACGTATAACGTATAACGTATAACGTATAACGTATAACGTATAACGTATAACGTATAACGTATAACGTATAACGTATAACGTATAACGTATAACGTATAACGTATAACGTATAACGTATAACGTATAGCGTATAACGTATAACGTATAACGTATAACGTATAACGTATAACGTCTAACGTATAACGTATAACGTGTGACGTATAACGTGTAACGTGTAACGTATAACGTGTAACGTATAACGTATAACGCACAACGTATAACGTACAACGCATAACGAAGAACGTATAACGAATAACGTAAATGGTATAACGTATTACATATTACGTATAACGTATAACATATAACGTATAACGTGTAACGTATAACGTGTAACGAATAACATGTAACGTATAACGTGTAACGTATAACTTATAACGTATAACGTATAACGTTTAACGTATAACGTATAACGTATAACGTATAACGTATAACATATAACGTATAACGTGTAACGTATAACGTATAACGTATGACGTATAACGTATAACGTATAACGTATTCCGTATAACGTATAACGTATAACGTATAACGTATAACGTATAACGTATAACGAATAACGTATAACGTATAACGTATAACGTATAACGTATAACGTGTAACGTATAACGTGTAACGTATAACGTGTAACGTATAACGTGTAACGTATAACGTGTAACGTATAACGTGTAACGTATCACGTATAACGTATAACGTGTAACGCACAACGTATAACGTACAACGCATAACGAAGAACGTATAACGAATAACGTAAATGGTATAACGTATTACATATTACGTATAACGTATAACATATAACGTATAACGTGTAACGTGTAACGTGTAACGTATAACGTGTAACGTATAACGTGTAACGTATAACGTGTAACGTGTAACGTGTAACGTTTAACGTGTAACGTATAAGGTGTAACGTATAACGTGTAACGTATAACGTATAACGTATAACGTATAACGTATAACGTATAACGTATAACGTATAACGTATAACGTATAACGTATAACGTATAACGTATAACGTATAACGTATAACGTATAACTTATAACGTGTAACGTATAACGTACAACGTATAACGTATAACGTATAACGTTTAACGTATAACGTATAACGTATAACGTATAACGTATAAGGTATAACGTATAACGTGTAACGTATAACGTATAACGTGTGACGTATAACGTGTAACGTATAACGTATGACGTATAACGTGTATCGTGTAAGCTATGACGTATAACGTATAACGTATAACGTATAACGTATAACGTGTAACGTATAACGTTTAACGTGTAACGTATAACGTATAACGTTTAACGTATAACGTATAACGTATAACGTTTAACGTATAACGTATAACGTTTAACGTATAACGTATAAGGTATAACGTATAACGTGTAACGTATAACGTATAACGTATAACGTATAACGTATAACGTATAACGTATAACGTATAGCGTATAACGTGTAACGTATAACGTATAACGTGTAACGTATAACGTATAACGTTTAACGTATAACGTATAACGTATAACGTATAACGTATAAGGTATAACGTATAACGTGTAACGTATAACGTATAACGTGTGACGTATAACGTGTAACGTATAACGTATGACGTATAACGTGTATCGTGTAAGCTATGACGTATAACGTATAACGTATAACGTATAACGTATAACGTATAACGTGTAACGTATAACGTATAACGTGTAACGTATAACGTATAACGTTTAACGTATAACGTATAACGTATAACGTTTAACGTATAACGTATAACGTATAACGTATAACGTATAAGGTATAACGTATAACGTGTAACGTATAACGTATAACGTATAACGTATAACGTATAACGTATAACGTATAACGTATAACGTATAGCGTATAACGTGTAACGTATAACGTATAACGTGTAACGTATAACGTATAACGTTTAACGTATAACGTATAACGTATAACGTATAACGTATAAGGTATAACGTATAACGTGTAACGTATAACGTGTAACGTATAACGTGTAACGTATAACGTATAACGTATAACGTATAACGTATAACGTATAACGTATAACGTATAACGTATAACGTATAACGTATAACGTATAACGTATAACGTATAACGTATAACGTATAACGTGTAACGTATAACGTATAACGTGTAACGTATAACGTATAACGTTTAACGTATAACGTATAACGTATAACGTATAACATATAACGTATAACGTATAACGTATAATGTATAACGTATAACGTATAACGTGTAACGTGTAACGTATAACGTATAACGTGTGACGTACAACGTGTAACGTATAACGTATGACGTATAACGTGTATCGTGTAAGCTATGACGTATAACGTATAACGTATAACGTATAACGTATAACGTGTAACGTATAACGTATAACGTGTAACGTATAACGTATAACGTATAACGTATAACGTATAACGTATAACGTATAACGTATAACGTATAACGTATAACGTATAACGTATATCGTATAACGTATAACGTATAACGTACAACGTATAACGTGTAACGTATAACGTATAACGTGTGACGTATAACGTGTGACGTATAACGTATAACGTGTAACGTATAACGTATAACGTATTACGTATAACGTATAACGTATAACGTATTACGTACAACGTATGACGTATAACGTATAACGTGTGACGTATAACGTATAACGTGTAACGTATAACGTATAACGTGTAACGTATAACGTATAACGTATAACGTATAACGTATAACTTATAACTTATAACGTATAACGTATAACGTTTAACGTATAACGCATAACGTATAACGTACAACGTGTAACGAAGAACGTATAACGTGTAACGTATAACGTATAACGCACAACGTATAACGTACAACGCATAACGAAGAACGTATAACGAATAACGTAAATGGTATAACGTATTACATATTACGTATAACGTATAACATATAACGTATAACGTGTAACGTATAACGTGTAACGTATAACGTGTAACGTATAACTTATAACGTATAACGTATAACGTGTGACGTATAACGTGTAACGTATAACGTATGACGTATAACGTATAACGTATAACGTATAACGTATAACGTATAACGTGTAACGTATAACGTATTACGTGTGACGTATAACGTATAACGTGTAACGTGTAACGTATAACGTATAAAGTATTATATAACGTATAACGTATAACGTATAACGTATAACGTATAACGTATAACGTATAACGTATAACGTATAACGTATAACGTATAACGTATAACGTATAACGTATAACATGTAACGTACAACGTATGACGTATAACGTACAACGTATGACGTATAACGTATAACGTGTGACGTATAACGTATAACGTGTAACGTATAACGTATAACGTATTCCGTATAACGTATAACGTATAACGTATAACGTATAACGAATAACGTATAACGTATAACGTATAACGTATAACGTATAACGTATAACGTGTGACGTATAACGTGTAACGTGTAACGTATAACGTGTAACGTATAACGTATAACGCACAACGTATAACGTACAACGCATAACGAAGAACGTATAACGAATAACGTAAATGGTATAACGTATTACATATTACGTATAACGTATAACATATAACGTATAACGTGTAACGTATAACGTGTAACGTATAACGTGTAACGTATAACTTATAACGTATAACGTATAACGTGTGACGTATAACGTGTAACGTATAACGTATGACGTATAACGTATAACGTATAACGTATAACGTATAACGTATAACGTGTAACGTATAACGTATTACGTGTGACGTATAACGTATAACGTGTAACGTATTACGTATAACGTATAACCTATAACGTATAACGTATAACGAATAACGTATAACGTATAACGTATAACGTATAACGTATAACGTATAACGTATAACGTATAACGTATAACGTATAACGTGTAACGTATAACGTATAACGTGTGACGTATAACGTGTAACGTATAACGTATAACGTATAACGTATAACGTATAACGTATAACGTATAACGTGTAACGTATAACGTATTACGTGTGACGTATAACGTATAACGTGTTACGTGTAACGTATAACGTATAAAGTATTATATAACGTATAACGTATAACGTATAACGTATAACGTATAACGTATAACGTATAACGTATAACGTATAACGTATAACGTATAACGTATAACGTATAACGTATAACGTATAACGTATAACGTATTACGTATTACGTATTACGTATAACGTATAACGTATAACGTATAACGTATAACGTATAACGAATAACGTATAACGTATAACGTATAACGTATAACGTCTAACGTATAACGTATAACGTGTGACGTATAACGTGTAACGAGTAACGTATAACGTATAACGTATAACGTATAACGTATAACGTATAACGTATAACGTATAACGTATATCGTATAACGTATAACGTATAACGTATAACGTATATCGTATAACGTATAACGTATAACGTATAACGTATAACGTATAACGTCTAACGTATAACGTATAACGTGTGACGTATAACGTGTAACGTGTAACGTATAACGTGTAACGTATAACGTATAACGTATAACGTATAACGTATAACTTATAACGTATAACGTATAACGTATAACGTATAACGTATAACGTATAACGTATTACGTATAACGTATAACGTATAACGTATAACGTATAACGTATAACGTATAACGTATAAAGTATAACGTATAACGTGTAACGTATAACGTATAACGTATAACGTATAACTTATAACGTATAACGTGTAACGTTTAACGTATAACGTATAACGTATAACGTATAACATATAACGTATAACGTGTAACGTATAACGTATAACGTGTGACGTATAACGTGTAACGTATAACGTATGACGTATAACGTATAACGTATAACGTATTCCGTATAACGTATAACGTATAACGTATAACGTGTAACGAATAACGTATAACGTGTAACGTATAACGTATATCGTATAACGTATAACGTATATCGTATAACGTGTAACATATAACGTATAACGTATAACGTATAACTACTAACGTATAACGTATAACGTTTAACGTATAACGTATAACGTATAACGTATAACGTATAACGTATAACGTATAACGTGTAACGTATAACGTATAACGTGTGACGTATAACGTGTAACGTATAACGTATGACGTATAACGTATAACGTATAACGTATAACGTATAACGTATAACGTGTAACGTATAACGTATTACGTGTGACGTATAACGTATAACGTGTAACGTGTAACGTATAACGTATAAAGTATTATATAACGTATAACGTATAACGTATAACGTATAACGTATAACGTATAACGTATAACGTATAACGTATAACGTATAACGTATAACGTATAACGTATAACGTATAACGTATAACGTATAACGTATAACGTATAACGTATAACGTATAGCGTATAACGTATAACGTATAACGTATAACGTATAACGTATAACGTCTAACGTATAACGTATAACGTGTGACGTATAACGTGTAACGTGTAACGTATAACGTGTAACGTATAACGTATAACGCACAACGTATAACGTACAACGCATAACGAAGAACGTATAACGAATAACGTAAATGGTATAACGTATTACATATTACGTATAACGTATAACATATAACGTATAACGTGTAACGTATAACGTGTAACGAATAACATGTAACGTATAACGTGTAACGTATAACTTATAACGTATAACGTATAACGTTTAACGTATAACGTATAACGTATAACGTATAACGTATAACATATAACGTATAACGTGTAACGTATAACGTGTAACGTATGACGTATAACGTATAACGTATAACGTATTCCGTATAACGTATAACGTATAACGTATAACGTATAACGTATAACGTATAACGAATAACGTATAACGTATAACGTATAACGTATAACGTATAACGTGTAACGTATAACGTGTAACGTATAACGTGTAACGTATAACGTGTAACGTATAACGTGTAACGTATAACGTGTAACGTATCACGTATAACGTATAACGTGTAACGCACAACGTATAACGTACAACGCATAACGAAGAACGTATAACGAATAACGTAAATGGTATAACGTATTACATATTACGTATAACGTATAACATATAACGTATAACGTGTAACGTGTAACGTGTAACGTATAACGTGTAACGTATAACGTGTAACGTGTAACGTGTAACGTTTAACGTGTAACGTATAAGGTGTTACGTATAACGTGTAACGTATAACGTATAACGTATAACGTATAACGTATAACGTATAACGTATAACGTATAACGTATAACGTATAACGTATAACGTATAACGTATAACGTATAACGTATAACGTATAACTTATAACGTGTAACGTATAACGTATAACGTATAACGTATAACGTATAACGTTTAACGTATAACGTATAACGTATAACGTATAACGTATAAGGTATAACGTATAACGTGTAACGTATAACGTATAACGTGTGACGTATAACGTGTAACGTATAACGTATGACGTATAACGTGTATCGTGTAAGCTATGACGTATAACGTATAACGTATAACGTATAACGTATAACGTGTAACGTATAACGTATAACGTGTAACGTATAACGTATAACGTTTAACGTATAACGTATAACGTATAACGTTTAACGTATAACGTATAACGTTTAACGTATAACGTATAAGGTATAACGTATAACGTGTAACGTATAACGTATAACGTATAACGTATAACGTATAACGTATAACGTATAACGTATAGCGTATAACGTGTAACGTATAACGTATAACGTGTAACGTATAACGTATAACGTTTAACGTATAACGTATAACGTATAACGTATAACGTATAAGGTATAACGTATAACGTGTAACGTATAACGTATAACGTGTGACGTATAACGTGTAACGTATAACGTATGACGTATAACGTGTATCGTGTAAGCTATGACGTATAACGTATAACGTATAACGTATAGCGTATAACGTATAACGTGTAACGTATAACGTATAACGTGTAACGTATAACGTATAACGTTTAACGTATAACGTATAACGTATAACGTATAACGTATAAGGTATAACGTATAACGTGTAACGTATAACGTATAACGTATAACGTATAACGTATAACGTATAACGTATAACGTATAGCGTATAACGTGTAACGTATAACGTATAACGTGTAACGTATAACGTATAACGTTTAACGTATAACGTATAACGTATAACGTATAACGTATAAGGTATAACGTATAAGGTATAACGTATAACGTGTAACGTATAACGTATAACGTGTGACGTATAACGTGTAACGTATAACGTATGACGTATAACGTGTATCGTGTAAGCTATGACGTATAACGTGTAACGTATAACGTATAACGTGTAACGTATAACGTATAACGTTTAACGTATAACGTATAACGTATAACGTATAACATATAACGTATAACGTATAACGTATAAGGTATAACGTATAACGTATAACGTGTAACGTGTAACGTATAACGTATAACGTGTGACGTACAACGTGTAACGTATAACGTATGACGTATAACGTGTATCGTGTAAGCTATGACGTATAACGTATAACGTATAACGTATAACGTATAACGTGTAACGTATAACGTATAACGTGTAACGTATAACGTATAACGTATAACGTATAACGTATATCGTATAACGTATAACGTATAACGTACAACGTATAACGTGTAACGTATAACGTATAACGTGTGACGTATAACGTGTGACGTATAACGTATAACGTGTAACGTATAACGTATAACGTATTACGTATAACGTATAACGTATAACGTATTACGTACAACGTATGACGTATAACGTATAACGTGTGACGTATAACGTATAACGTGTAACGTATAACGTATAACGTGTAACGTATAACGTATAACGTATAACGTATAACGTATAACTTATAACTTATAACGTATAACGTATAACGTTTAACGTATAACGCATAACGTATAACGTACAACGTGTAACGAAGAACGTATAACGTGTAACGTATAACGTATAACGTCTAACGTATAACGTATAACGTGTGACGTATAACGTGTAACGTGTAACGTATAACGTGTAACGTATAACGTATAACGCACAACGTATAACGTACAACGCATAACGAAGATCGTATAACGAATAACGTAAATGGTATAACGTATTACATATTACGTATAACGTATAACATGTAACGTATAACGTGTAACGTATAACGTGTAACGTATAACGTGTAACGTATAACGTGTAACGTATAACGTGTAACGTATAACTTATAACGTTTAGCGTATAACGTATAACATATAACGTATAACGTGTAACGTATAACGTATAACGTATGACGTATAACGTATAACGTATAACGTATTCCGTATAACGTATAACGTATAACGTATAACGTATAACGAATAACGTATAACGTATTACGTGTGACGTATAACGTATAACGTGTAACGTGTAACGTATAACGTATAAAGTATTATATAACGTATAACGTATAACGTATAACGTATAACGTATAACGTATAACGTATAACGTATAACGTATAACGTATAACGTATAACGTATAACGTATAACGTATAACGTATAACGTATAACGTATAACGTATAACGTATAACGTATAACGTATAACGTATAACGTATAACGTATAACGTATAACGTATAACGTATAACGTATAACGTGTGACGTATAACGTGTAACGTGTAACGTATAACGTGTAACGTATAACGTATAACGCACAACGTATAACGTACAACGCATAACGAAGAACGTATAACGAATAACGTAAATGGTATAACGTATTACATATTACGTATAACGTATAACATATAACGTATAACGTGTAACGTATAACGTGTAACGTATAACGTGTAACGTATAACGTGTAACGTATAACTTATAACGTATAACGTATAACGTTTAGCGTATAACGTATAACGTATAACGTATAACATATAACGTATAACGTGTAACGTATAACGTATAACGTGTGACGTATAACGTATAACGTGTAACGTATAACGTATAACGTATAACGTATAACGTATAACGTATAACGTATAACGTATAACTTATAACTTATAACGTATAACGTATAACGTTTAACGTATAACGCATAACGTATAACGTACAACGTGTAACGAAGAACGTATAACGTGTAACGTATAACGTATAACGTCTAGCGTATAACGTATAACGTGTGACGTATAACGTGTAACGTGTAACGTATAACGTGTAACGTATAACGTATAACGCACAACGTATAACGTACAACGCATAACGAAGAACGTATAACGAATAACGTAAATGGTATAACGTATTACATATTACGTATAACGTATAACATATAACGTATAACGTGTAACGTATAACGTGTAACGTATAACGTGTAACGTATAACTTATAACGTATAACGTATAACGTTTAGCGTATAACGTATAACGTATAACGTATAACATATAACGTATAACGTGTAACGTATAACGTATACCGTATGACGTATAACGTATAACGTATAACGTATTCCGTATAACGTATAACGTATAACGTATAACGTATAACGTATAACGAATAACGTATAACGTATTACGTGTGACGTATAACGTATAACGTGTAACGTGTAACGTATAACGTATAAAGTATTATATAACGTATAACGTATAACGTATAACGTATAACGTATAACGTATAACGTATAACGTATAACGTATAACGTATAACGTATAACGTATAACGTATAACGTATGACGTATAACGTATAACGTATAACGTATTCCGTATAACGTATAACGTATAACGTATAACGTATAACGAATAACGTATAACGTATTACGTGTGACGTATAACGTATAACGTGTAACGTGTAACGTATAACGTATAAAGTATTATATAACGTATAACGTATAACGTATAACGTATAACGTATAACGTATAACGTATAACGTATAACGTATAACGTATAAGGTATAACGTATAACGTGTAACGTATAACGTGTAACGTATAACGTATAACGTATAACGTATAACGTATAACGTGTAACGTATAACGTATAACGTATTCCGTATAACGTATAACGTATAACGTATAACGTATAACGAATAACGTATAACGTATAGCGTATAACGTATAACGTATAACGTATAACGTGTAACGTATAACGTGTAACGTATAACGTGTAACGTATAACGTGTAACGTATAAAGTGTAACGTATAACGTGTAACGTATCACGTATAACGTATAACGTATAACGCACAACGTATAACGTACAACGCATAACGAAGAACGTATAACGAATAACGTAAATGGTATAACGTATTACATATTACGTATAACGTATAACATATAACGTATAACGTGTAACGTATAACGTGTAACGTATAACGTGTAACGTATAACGTGTAACGTATAACGTGTAACGTATAACGTGTAACGTATAACGTGTAACGTATAACGTGTAACGTATAAAGTGTAACGTATAACGTGTAACGTATCACGTGTAACGTATAACGTGTAACGTATAACGTGTAACGTATAACGTGTAACGTATAACGTGTAACGTATAACGTATAACGTATAACGTATAACGTATAACGTATAACGTATAACGTATAACTTATAACGTATAACGTATAACGTATAACGTGTAACGTATAACGTACAACGTATAACGTGTAACGTATAACGTATAACGTGTGACGTATAACGTGTGACGTATAACGTATAACGTGTAACGTATAATGTATAACGTATTACGTATAACGTATAACCTATAACGTATTACGTACAACGTATGACGTATAACGTATAACGTGTGACGTATAACGTATAACGTGTAACGTATAACGTATAACGTATAACGTATAACGTATAACGTATAACGTATAACGTATAACGTATAACTTATAACTTATAACGTATAACGTATAACGTTTAACGTATAACGCATAACGTATAACGTACAACGTGTAACGAAGAACGTATAACGTGTAACGTATAACGTATAACGTCTAACGTATAACGTATAACGTGTGACGTATAACGTGTAATGTGTAACGTATAACGTGTAACGTATAACGTATAACGCACAACGTATAACGTACAACGCATAACGAAGAACGTATAACGAATAACGTAAATGGTATAACGTATTACATATTACGTATAACGTATAACATATAACGTATAACGTGTAACGTATAACGTGTAACGTATAACGTGTAACGTATAACGTGTAACGTATAACGTGTAACGTATAACTTATAACGTATAACGTATAACGTTTAGCGTATAACGTATAACGTATAACGTATAACATATAACGTATAACGTGTAACGTATAACGTATAACGTATGACGTATAACGTATAACGTATAACGTATTCCGTATAACGTATAACGTATAACGTATAACGTATAACGAATAACGTATAACGTATTACGTGTGACGTATAACGTATAACGTGTAACGTGTAACGTATAACGTATAAAGTATTATATAACGTATAACGTATAACGTATAACGTATAACGTATAACGTATAACGTATAACGTATAACGTATAACGTATAACGTATAACGTATAACGTATAACGTATAACGTATAACGTATAACGTATAACGTATAACGTATAACGTATAACGTATAACGTATAACGTATAACGTATAACGTATAACGTATAACGTATAACGTATAACGTATAACGTATAACGTATAACGTATAACGTATAACGTATAACGTTTAACGTATAACGCATAACGTATAACGTACAACGTGTAACGAAGAACGTATAACGTGTAACGTATAACGTATAACGTCTAACGTATAACGTATAACGTGTGACGTATAACGTGTAACGTGTAACGTATAACGTGTAACGTATAACGTATAACGCACAACGTATAACGTGCAACGCATAACGAAGAACGTATAACGAATAACGTAAATGGTATAACGTATTACATATTACGTATAACGTATAACATATAACGTATAACGTGTAACGTATAACGTGTAACGTATAACGTGTAACGTATAACGTGTAACGTATAACGTGTAACGTATAACGTATAACGTATAACGTATAACGTATAACGTGTAACGTATAACGTATAACGTATTCCGTATAACGTATAACGTATAACGTATAACGTATAACGTATAACGAATAACGTATAACGTATAGCGTATAACGTATAACGTATAACGTATAACGTGTAACGTATAACGTGTAACGTATAACGTGTAACGTATAACGTGTAACGTATAACGTGTAACGTATAACGTGTAACGTATCACGTATAACGTATAACGTATAACGCACAACGTATAACGTACAACGCATAACGAAGAACGTATAACGAATAACGTAAATGGTATAACGTATTACATATTACGTATAACGTATAACATATAACGTATAACGTGTAACGTATAACGTGTAACGTATAACGTGTAACGTATAACGTGTAACGTATAACGTGTAACGTATAACGTGTAACGTATAACGTGTAACGTATAACGTGTAACGTATAACGTGTAACGTATAACGTGTAACGTATAACGTATAACGTATAACGTATAACGTATAACGTATAACGTATAACGTATAACGTATAACGTATAACTTATAACGTATAACGTATAACGTATAACGTGTAACGTATAACGTATAACGTGTGACGTATAACGTATAACGTTTAACGTATAACGTATAACGTATAACGTATAACGTATAAGGTATAACGTATAACGTGTAACGTATAACGTATAACGTGTGACGTATAACGTGTAACGTATAACGTATGACGCATAACGTGTATCGTGTAAGCTATGACGTATAACGTATAACGTATAACGTATAACGTATAACGTATAACGTGTAACGTATAACGTATAACGTGTAACGTATAACGTATAACGTTTAACGTATAACGTATAACGTATAACGTTTAACGTATAACGTATAACGTATAACGTATAACGTATAACGTGTAACGTATAACGTATAACGTGTAACGTATAACGTATAACGTTTAACGTATAACGTATAACGTATAACGTTTAACGTATAACGTATAACGTATAACGTATAACGTATAAGGTATAACGTATAACGTGTAACGTATAACGTATAACGTATAACGTATAACGTATAACGTATAACGTATAACGTGTAACGTATAACGTGTAACGTATAACGTATAACGTGTAACGTATAACGTATAACGTATAACGTATAATGTATAACGTATAACGTATAACGTATAACGTACAACGTGTAACGAAGAACGTATAACGTGTAACGTATAACGTATAACGTGTGACGTATAACGTATAACGTTTAACGTATAACGTATAACGTATAACGTATAACGTATAAGGTATAACGTATAACGTGTAACGTATAACGTATAACGTGTGACGTATAACGTGTAACGTATACCGTATGACGCATAACGTGTATCGTGTAAGCTATGACGTATAACGTATAACGTATAACGTATAACGTATAACGTATAACGTGTAACGTATAACGTATTACGTGTGACGTATAACGTATAACGTGTAACGTGTAACGTATAACGTATAAAGTATAACGTATAACGTATTCCGTATAACGTATAACGTATAACGTATAACGTATAACGAATAACGTATAACGTATTACGTGTGACGTATAACGTATAACGTGTAACGTGTAACGTATAACGTATAAAGTATTATATAACGTATAACGTATAACGTATAACGTATAACGTATAACGTATAACGTATAACGTATAACGTATAACGTATAACGTATAACGTATAACGTATAACGTATAACTTATAACGTATAACGTATAACGTATAACGTGTAACGTATAACGTACAACGTATAACGTGTAACGTATAACGTATAACGTGTGACGTATAACGTGTGACGTATAACGTATAACGTGTAACGTATAATGTATAACGTATTACGTATAACGTATAACCTATAACGTATTACGTACAACGTATGACGTATAACGTATAACGTGTGACGTATAACGTATAACGTGTAACGTATAACGTATAACGTATAACGTATAACGTATAACGTATAACGTATAACGTATAACGTATAACTTATAACTTATAACGTATAACGTATAACGTTTAACGTATAACGCATAACGTATAACGTACAACGTGTAACGAAGAACGTATAACGTGTAACGTATAACGTATAACGTCTAACGTATAACGTATAACGTGTGACGTATAACGTGTAATGTGTAACGTATAACGTGTAACGTATAACGTATAACGCACAACGTATAACGTACAACGCATAACGAAGAACGTATAACGAATAACGTAAATGGTATAACGTATTACATATTACGTATAACGTATAACATATAACGTATAACGTGTAACGTATAACGTGTAACGTATAACGTGTAACGTATAACGTGTAACGTATAACGTGTAACGTATAACTTATAACGTATAACGTATAACGTTTAGCGTATAACGTATAACGTATAACGTATAACATATAACGTATAACGTGTAACGTATAACGTATAACGTATGACGTATAACGTATAACGTATAACGTATTCCGTATAACGTATAACGTATAACGTATAACGTATAACGAATAACGTATAACGTATTACGTGTGACGTATAACGTATAACGTGTAACGTGTAACGTATAACGTATAAAGTATTATATAACGTATAACGTATAACGTATAACGTATAACGTATAACGTATAACGTATAACGTATAACGTATAACGTATAACGTATAACGTATAACGTATAACGTATAACGTATAACGTATAACGTATAACGTATAACGTATAACGTATAACGTATAACGTATAACGTATAACGTATAACGTATAACGTATAACGTATAACGTATAACGTATAACGTATAACGTATAACGTATAACGTATAACGTATAACGTTTAACGTATAACGCATAACGTATAACGTACAACGTGTAACGAAGAACGTATAACGTGTAACGTATAACGTATAACGTCTAACGTATAACGTATAACGTGTGACGTATAACGTGTAACGTGTAACGTATAACGTGTAACGTATAACGTATAACGCACAACGTATAACGTGCAACGCATAACGAAGAACGTATAACGAATAACGTAAATGGTATAACGTATTACATATTACGTATAACGTATAACATATAACGTATAACGTGTAACGTATAACGTGTAACGTATAACGTGTAACGTATAACGTGTAACGTATAACGTGTAACGTATAACGTATAACGTATAACGTATAACGTATAACGTGTAACGTATAACGTATAACGTATTCCGTATAACGTATAACGTATAACGTATAACGTATAACGTATAACGAATAACGTATAACGTATAGCGTATAACGTATAACGTATAACGTATAACGTGTAACGTATAACGTGTAACGTATAACGTGTAACGTATAACGTGTAACGTATAACGTGTAACGTATAACGTGTAACGTATCACGTATAACGTATAACGTATAACGCACAACGTATAACGTACAACGCATAACGAAGAACGTATAACGAATAACGTAAATGGTATAACGTATTACATATTACGTATAACGTATAACATATAACGTATAACGTGTAACGTATAACGTGTAACGTATAACGTGTAACGTATAACGTGTAACGTATAACGTGTAACGTATAACGTGTAACGTATAACGTGTAACGTATAACGTGTAACGTATAACGTGTAACGTATAACGTGTAACGTATAACGTATAACGTATAACGTATAACGTATAACGTATAACGTATAACGTATAACGTATAACGTATAACTTATAACGTATAACGTATAACGTATAACGTGTAACGTATAACGTATAACGTGTGACGTATAACGTATAACGTTTAACGTATAACGTATAACGTATAACGTATAACGTATAAGGTATAACGTATAACGTGTAACGTATAACGTATAACGTGTGACGTATAACGTGTAACGTATAACGTATGACGCATAACGTGTATCGTGTAAGCTATGACGTATAACGTATAACGTATAACGTATAACGTATAACGTATAACGTGTAACGTATAACGTATAACGTGTAACGTATAACGTATAACGTTTAACGTATAACGTATAACGTATAACGTTTAACGTATAACGTATAACGTATAACGTATAACGTATAACGTGTAACGTATAACGTATAACGTGTAACGTATAACGTATAACGTTTAACGTATAACGTATAACGTATAACGTTTAACGTATAACGTATAACGTATAACGTATAACGTATAAGGTATAACGTATAACGTGTAACGTATAACGTATAACGTATAACGTATAACGTATAACGTATAACGTATAACGTGTAACGTATAACGTGTAACGTATAACGTATAACGTGTAACGTATAACGTATAACGTATAACGTATAATGTATAACGTATAACGTATAACGTATAACGTACAACGTGTAACGAAGAACGTATAACGTGTAACGTATAACGTATAACGTGTGACGTATAACGTATAACGTTTAACGTATAACGTATAACGTATAACGTATAACGTATAAGGTATAACGTATAACGTGTAACGTATAACGTATAACGTGTGACGTATAACGTGTAACGTATACCGTATGACGCATAACGTGTATCGTGTAAGCTATGACGTATAACGTATAACGTATAACGTATAACGTATAACGTATAACGTGTAACGTATAACGTATTACGTGTGACGTATAACGTATAACGTGTAACGTGTAACGTATAACGTATAAAGTATAACGTATAACGTATTCCGTATAACGTATAACGTATAACGTATAACGTATAACGAATAACGTATAACGTATTACGTGTGACGTATAACGTATAACGTGTAACGTGTAACGTATAACGTATAAAGTATTATATAACGTATAACGTATAACGTATAACGTATAACGTATAACGTATAACGTATAACGTATAACGTATAACGTATAACGTATAACGTATAACGTATAACGTATAACGTATAACGTATAACGTATAACGTATAACGTATAACGTATAACGTATAACGTATAACGTATAACGTATAACGTATAACGTATAACGTATAACGTATAACGTATAACGTATAACGTCTAACGTATAACGTATAACGTGTGACGTATAACGTGTAACGTGTAACGTATAACGTGTAACGTATAACGTATAACGCACAACGTATAACGTACAACGCATAACGAAGAACGTATAACGAATAACGTAAATGGTATAACGTATTACATATTACGTATAACGTATAACATATAACGTATAACGTGTAACGTATAACGTGTAACGTATAACGTGTAACGTATAACGTGTAACGTATAACGTGTAACGTATAACGTGTAACGTATAACTTATAACGTATAACGTATAACGTTTAGCGTATAACGTATAACGTATAACGTATAACATATAACGTATAACGTGTAACGTATAACGTATAACGTATGACGTATAACGTATAACGTATAACGTATTCCGTATAACGTATAACGTATAACGTATAACGTATAACGAATAACGTATAACGTATTACGTGTGACGTATAACGTATAACGTGTAACGTGTAACGTATAACGTATAAAGTATTATATAACGTATAACGTATAACGTATAACGTATAACGTATAACGTATAACGTATAACGTATAACGTATAACGTATAACGTATAACGTATAACGTTTAACGTATAACGTATAGCGTATAACGTATAACGTATAACGTATAACGTATAACGTATAACGTACAACGTATAACGTGTAACGTATAACGTATAACGTGTGACGTATAACGTGTGACGTATAACGTATAACGTGTAACGTATAACGTATAACGTATTACGTATAACGTATAACGTATAACGTATTACGTACAACGTATGACGTATAACGCATAACGTGTGACGTATAACGTATAACGTGTAACGTATAACGTATAACGTATAACGTATAACGTATAACGTATAACGTATAACGTATAACGTATTCCGTATAACGTATAACGTATAACGTATAACGTATAACGAATAACGTATAACGTATTACGTGTGACGTATAACGTATAACGTGTAACGTGTAACGTATAACGTATAAAGTATAACGTATAACGTATTCCGTATAACGTATAACGTATAACGTATAACGTATAACGAATAACGTATAACGTATTACGTGTGACGTATAACGTATAACGTGTAACGTGTAACGTATAACGTATAAAGTATTATATAACGTATAACGTATAACGTATAACGTATAACGTATAACGTATAACGTATAACGTATAACGTATAACGTATAACGTATAACGTATAACGTATAACGTATAACGTATAACGTATAACGTATAACGTATAACGTATAACGTATAACGTATAACGTATAACGTATAACGTATAACGTATAACGTATAACGTATAACGTATAACGTATAACGTATAACGTATAACGTATAACGTATAACGTATAACGTATAACGTATAACGTATAACGTATAACGTATAACGTATAACGTATAACGTCTAACGTATAACGTATAACGTGTGACGTATAACGTGTAACGTGTAACGTATAACGTGTAACGTATAACGTATAACGCACAACGTATAACGTACAACGCATAACGAAGAACGTATAACGAATAACGTAAATGGTATAACGTATTACATATTACGTATAACGTATAACATATAACGTATAACGTGTAACGTATAACGTGTAACGTATAACGTGTAACGTATAACGTGTAACGTATAACGTGTAACGTATAACGTGTAACGTATAACTTATAACGTATAACGTATAACGTTTAGCGTATAACGTATAACGTATAACGTATAACATATAACGTATAACGTGTAACGTATAACGTATAACGTATGACGTATAACGTATAACGTATAACGTATTCCGTATAACGTATAACGTATAACGTATAACGTATAACGAATAACGTATAACGTATTACGTGTGACGTATAACGTATAACGTGTAACGTGTAACGTATAACGTATAAAGTATTATATAACGTATAACGTATAACGTATAACGTATAACGTATAACGTATAACGTATAACGTATAACGTATAACGTATAACGTATAACGTATAACGTATAACGTATAACGTATAACGTATAACGTATAACGTATAACGTATAACGTATAACGTATAACGTATAACGTATAACGTATAACGTATAACGTATAACGTATAACGTATAACGTATAACGTATAACGTATAACGTATAACGTATAACGTATAACGTATAACGTATAACGTATAACGTATAACGTATAACGTATAACGTATAACGTATAACGTCTAACGTGTAACGTATAACGTGTGACGTATAACGTGTAACGTGTAACGTATAACGTGTAACGTATAACGTATAACGCACAACGTATAACGTACAACGCATAACGAAGAACGTATAACGAATAACGTAAATGGTATAACGTATTACATATTACGTATAACGTATAACATATAACGTATAACGTGTAACGTATAACGTGTAACGTATAACGTGTAACGTATAACGTGTAACGTATAACGTGTAACGTATAACGTGTAACGTATAACGTGTAACGTATAACGTGTAACGTATAACTTATAACGTATAACGTATAACGTTTAGCGTATAACGTATAACGTATAACGTATAACATATAACGTATAACGTGTAACGTATAACGTATAACGTATGACGTATAACGTATAACGTATAACGTATTCCGTATAACGTATAACGTATAACGTATAACGTATAACGAATAACGTATAACGTATTACGTGTGACGTATAACGTATAACGTGTAACGTGTAACGTATAACGTATAAAGTATTATATAACGTATAACGTATAACGTATAACGTATAACGTATGACGTATAACGTATAACGTATAACGTATAACGTATAACGTATAACGTATAACGTATAACGTATAACGTATAACGTATAACGTATAACGTATAACGTATAACGTATAACGTATAACGTATAACGTACAACGTATAACGTATAACGTATAACGTATAACGTATAACGTATAACGTATAACGTATAACGTATAACGTATAACGTATAACGTATAACGTATAACGTATAACGTATAACGTATAACGTATAACGTATAACGTATAACGTATAACGTATAACGTATAACGTATAACGTATAACGTATAACGTATGACGTCTAACGTATAACGTATAACGTGTGACGTATAACGTGTAACGTGTAACGTATAACGTGTAACGTATAACGTATAACGCACAACGTATAACGTGCAACGCATAACGAAGAACGTATAACGAATAACGTAAATGGTATAACGTATTACATATTACGTATAACGTATAACATATAACGTATAACGTGTAACGTATAACGTGTAACGTATAACGTGTAACGTATAACGTGTAACGTATAACGTGTAACGTATAACGTATAACGTATAACGTATAACGTATAACGTGTAACGTATAACGTATAACGTATTCCGTATAACGTATAACGTATAACGTATAACGTATAACGAATAACGTATAACGTATAGCGTATAACGTATAACGTATAACGTATAACGTGTAACGTATAACGTGTAACGTATAACGTGTAACGTATAACGTGTAACGTATAACGTGTAACGTATAACGTGTAACGTATAACGTGTAACGTATCACGTATAACGTATAACGTATAACGCACAACGTATAACGTACAACGCATAACGAAGAACGTATAACGAATAACGTAAATGGTATAACGTATTACATATTACGTATAACGTATAACATATAACGTATAACGTGTAACGTATAACGTGTAACGTATAACGTGTAACGTATAACGTGTAACGTATAACGTGTAACGTATAACGTGTAACGTATAACGTGTAACGTATAACGTGTAACGTATAACGTGTAACGTATAACGTGTAACGTATAACGTGTAACGTATAACGTGTAACGTATAACGTGTAACGTATAACGTGTAACGTATAACGTGTAACGTATAACGTGTAACGTATAACGTATAACGTATAACGTATGACGTATAACGTATAACGTATAACGTATTCCGTATAACGTATAACGTATAACGTATAACGTATAACGAATAACGTATAACGTATTACGTGTGACGTATAACGTATAACGTGTAACGTGTAACGTATAACGTATAAAGTATAACGTATAACGTATTCCGTATAACGTATAACGTATAACGTATAACGTATAACGAATAACGTATAACGTATTACGTGTGACGTATAACGTATAACGTGTAACGTGTAACGTATAACGTATAAAGTATTATATAACGTATAACGTATAACGTATAACGTATAACGTATAACGTATAACGTATAACGTATAACGTATAACGTATAACGTATAACGTATAACGTATAACGTATAACGTATAACGTATAACGTATAACGTATAACGTATAACGTATAACGTATAACGTATAACGTATAACGTATAACGTATAACGTATAACGTATAACGTATAACGTATAACGTATAACGTATAACGTATAACGTATAACGTATAACGTATAACGTATAACGTATAACGTATAACGTCTAACGTATAACGTATAACGTGTGACGTATAACGTGTAACGTGTAACGTATAACGTGTAACGTATAACGTATAACGCACAACGTATAACGTACAACGCATAACGAAGAACGTATAACGAATAACGTAAATGGTATAACGTATTACATATTACGTATAACGTATAACATATAACGTATAACGTGTAACGTATAACGTGTAACGTATAACGTGTAACGTATAACGTGTAACGTATAACGTGTAACGTATAACGTGTAACGTATAACTTATAACGTATAACGTATAACGTTTAGCGTATAACGTATAACGTATAACGTATAACATATAACGTATAACGTGTAACGTATAACGTATAACGTATGACGTATAACGTATAACGTATAACGTATTCCGTATAACGTATAACGTATAACGTATAACGTATAACGAATAACGTATAACGTATTACGTGTGACGTATAACGTATAACGTGTAACGTGTAACGTATAACGTATAAAGTATTATATAACGTATAACGTATAACGTATAACGTATAACGTATAACGTATAACGTATAACGTATAACGTATAACGTATAACGTATAACGTATAACGTATAACGTATAACGTATAACGTATAACGTATAACGTATAACGTATAACGTATAACGTATAACGTATAACGTATAACGTATAACGTATAACGTATAACGTATAACGTATAACGTATAACGTATAACGTATAACGTATAACGTATAACGTATAACGTATAACGTATAACGTATAACGTATAACGTATAACGTATAACGTATAACGTATAACGTCTAACGTGTAACGTATAACGTGTGACGTATAACGTGTAACGTGTAACGTATAACGTGTAACGTATAACGTATAACGCACAACGTATAACGTACAACGCATAACGAAGAACGTATAACGAATAACGTAAATGGTATAACGTATTACATATTACGTATAACGTATAACATATAACGTATAACGTGTAACGTATAACGTGTAACGTATAACGTGTAACGTATAACGTGTAACGTATAACGTGTAACGTATAACGTGTAACGTATAACGTGTAACGTATAACGTGTAACGTATAACTTATAACGTATAACGTATAACGTTTAGCGTATAACGTATAACGTATAACGTATAACATATAACGTATAACGTGTAACGTATAACGTATAACGTATGACGTATAACGTATAACGTATAACGTATTCCGTATAACGTATAACGTATAACGTATAACGTATAACGAATAACGTATAACGTATTACGTGTGACGTATAACGTATAACGTGTAACGTGTAACGTATAACGTATAAAGTATTATATAACGTATAACGTATAACGTATAACGTATAACGTATAACGTATAACGTATAACGTATAACGTATAACGTATAACGTATAACGTATAACGTATAACGTATAACGTATAACGTATAACGTATAACGTATAACGTATAACGTATAACGTATAACGTATAACGTATAACGTATAACGTATAACGTATAACGTATAACGTATAACGTATAACGTATAACGTATAACGTATAACGTATAACGTATAACGTATAACGTATAACGTATAACGTATAACGTATAACGTATAACGTATAACGTATAACGTATAACGTATAACGTATAACGTATAACGTATAACGTATGACGTCTAACGTATAACGTATAACGTGTGACGTATAACGTGTAACGTGTAACGTATAACGTGTAACGTATAACGTATAACGCACAACGTATAACGTGCAACGCATAACGAAGAACGTATAACGAATAACGTAAATGGTATAACGTATTACATATTACGTATAACGTATAACGTATAACATATAACGTATAACGTGTAACGTATAACGTGTAACGTATAACGTGTAACGTATAACGTGTAACGTATAACGTGTAACGTATAACGTATAACGTATAACGTATAACGTATAACGTGTAACGTATAACGTATAACGTATTCCGTATAACGTATAACGTATAACGAATAACGTATAACGTATTACGTGTGACGTATAACGTATAACGTGTAACGTGTAACGTATAACGTATAAAGTATTATATAACGTATAACGTATAACGTATAACGTATAACGTATAACGTATAACGTATAACGTATAACGTATAACGTATAACGTATAACGTATAACGTATAACGTATAACGTATAACGTACAACGCATAACGAAGAACGTATAACGAATAACGTAAATGGTATAACGTATTACATATTACGTATAACGTATAACATATAACGTATAACGTGTAACGTATAACGTGTAACGTATAACGTGTAACGTATAACGTGTAACGTATAACGTGTAACGTATAACGTGTAACGTATAACGTGTAACGTATAACGTGTAACGTATAACGTGTAACGTATAACGTGTAACGTATAACGTGTAACGTATAACGTGTAACGTATAACGTGTAACGTATAACGTGTAACGTATAACGTGTAACGTATAACGTGTAACGTATAACGTGTAACGTATAACGTGTAACGTATAACGTGTAACGTATAACGTATAACGTATAACGTATAACGTATAACGTATAACGTATAACGTATAACTTATAACGTATAACGTATAACGTATAACGTGTAACGTATAACGTACAACGTATAACGTGTAACGTATAACGTATAACGTGTGACGTATAACGTGTGACGTATAACGTATAACGTGTAACGTATAATGTATAACGTATTACGTATAACGTATAACGTATAACGTATTACGTACAACGTATGACGTATAACGTATAACGTGTGACGTATAACGTATAACGTGTAACGTATAACGTATAACGTATAACGTATAACGTATAACGTATAACGTATAACTTATAACTTATAACGTATAACGTATAACGTTTAACGTATAACGCATAACGTATAACGTACAACGTGTAACGAAGAACGTATAACGTGTAACGTATAACGTATAACGTCTAACGTATAACGTATAACGTGTGACGTATAACGTGTAACGTGTAACGTATAACGTGTAACGTATAACGTATAACGCACAACGTATAACGTACAACGCATAACGAAGAACGTATAACGAATAACGTAAATGGTATAACGTATTACATATTACGTATAACGTATAACATATAACGTATAACGTGTAACGTATAACGTGTAACGTATAACGTGTAACGTATAACGTGTAACGTATAACGTGTAACGTATAACTTATAACGTATAACGTATAACGTTTAGCGTATAACGTATAACGTATAACGTATAACATATAACGTATAACGTGTAACGTATAACGTATAACGTATGACGTATAACGTATAACGTATAACGTATTCCGTATAACGTATAACGTATAACGTATAACGTATAACGAATAACGTATAACGTATTACGTGTGACGTATAACGTATAACGTGTAACGTGTAACGTATAACGTATAAAGTATTATATAACGTATAACGTATAACGTATAACGTATAACGTATAACGTATAACGTATAACGTATAACGTATAACGTATAACGTATAACGTATAACGTATAACGTATAACGTATAACGTATAACGTATAACGTATAACGTATAACGTATAACGTATAACGTATAACGTATAACGTATAACGTATAACGTATAACGTATAACGTATAACGTATAACGTATAACGTATAACGTATAACGTATAACGTATAACGTATAACGTATAACGTATAACGTCTAACGTGTAACGTATAACGTGTGACGTATAACGTGTAACGTGTAACGTATAACGTGTAACGTATAACGTATAACGCACAACGTATAACGTACAACGCATAACGAAGAACGTATAACGAATAACGTAAATGGTATAACGTATTACATATTACGTATAACGTATAACATATAACGTATAACGTGTAACGTATAACGTGTAACGTATAACGTGTAACGTATAACGTGTAACGTATAACGTGTAACGTATAACGTGTAACGTATAACGTGTAACGTATAACGTGTAACGTATAACTTATAACGTATAACGTATAACGTTTAGCGTATAACGTATAACGTATAACGTATAACATATAACGTATAACGTGTAACGTATAACGTATAACGTATGACGTATAACGTATAACGTATAACGTATTCCGTATAACGTATAACGTATAACGTATAACGTATAACGAATAACGTATAACGTATTACGTGTGACGTATAACGTATAACGTGTAACGTGTAACGTATAACGTATAAAGTATTATATAACGTATAACGTATAACGTATAACGTATAACGTATAACGTATAACGTATAACGTATAACGTATAACGTATAACGTATAACGTATAACGTATAACGTATAACGTATAACGTATAACGTATAACGTATAACGTATAACGTATAACGTATAACGTATAACGTATAACGTATAACGTATAACGTATAACGTATAACGTATAACGTATAACGTATAACGTATAACGTATAACGTATAACGTATAACGTATAACGTATAACGTATAACGTATAACGTATAACGTATAACGTATAACGTATAACGTATAACGTATAACGTATAACGTATAACGTATAACGTATGACGTCTAACGTATAACGTATAACGTGTGACGTATAACGTGTAACGTGTAACGTATAACGTGTAACGTATAACGTATAACGCACAACGTATAACGTGCAACGCATAACGAAGAACGTATAACGAATAACGTAAATGGTATAACGTATTACATATTACGTATAACGTATAACATATAACGTATAACGTGTAACGTATAACGTGTAACGTATAACGTGTAACGTATAACGTGTAACGTATAACGTGTAACGTATAACGTATAACGTATAACGTATAACGTATAACGTGTAACGTATAACGTATAACGTATTCCGTATAACGTATAACGTATAACGTATAACGTATAACGAATAACGTATAACGTATAGCGTATAACGTATAACGTATAACGTATAACGTGTAACGTATAACGTGTAACGTATAACGTGTAACGTATAACGTGTAACGTATAACGTGTAACGTATAACGTGTAACGTATAACGTGTAACGTATCACGTATAACGTATAACGTATAACGCACAACGTATAACGTACAACGCATAACGAAGAACGTATAACGAATAACGTAAATGGTATAACGTATTACATATTACGTATAACGTATAACATATAACGTATAACGTGTAACGTATAACGTGTAACGTATAACGTGTAACGTATAACGTGTAACGTATAACGTGTAACGTATAACGTGTAACGTATAACGTGTAACGTATAACGTGTAACGTATAACGTGTAACGTATAACGTGTAACGTATAACGTGTAACGTATAACGTGTAACGTATAACGTGTAACGTATAACGTGTAACGTATAACGTGTAACGTATAACGTGTAACGTATAACGTGTAACGTATAACGTGTAACGTATAACGTGTAACGTATAACGTGTAACGTATAACGTATAACGTATAACGTATAACGTATAACGTATAACGTATAACGTATAACTTATAACGTATAACGTATAACGTATAACGTGTAACGTATAACGTACAACGTATAACGTGTAACGTATAACGTATAACGTGTGACGTATAACGTGTGACGTATAACGTATAACGTGTAACGTATAATGTATAACGTATTACGTATAACGTATAACGTATAACGTATTACGTACAACGTATGACGTATAACGTATAACGTGTGACGTATAACGTATAACGTGTAACGTATAACGTATAACGTATAACGTATAACGTATAACGTATAACGTATAACTTATAACTTATAACGTATAACGTATAACGTTTAACGTATAACGCATAACGTATAACGTACAACGTGTAACGAAGAACGTATAACGTGTAACGTATAACGTATAACGTCTAACGTATAACGTATAACGTGTGACGTATAACGTGTAACGTATTCCGTATAACGTATAACGTATAACGTATAACGTATAACGAATAACGTATAACGTATAGCGTATAACGTATAACGTATAACGTATAACGAATAACGTATAACGTATTACGTGTGACGTATAACGTATAACGTGTAACGTGTAACGTATAACGTATAAAGTATTATATAACGTATAACGTATAACGTATAACGTATAACGTATAACGTATAACGTATAACGTATAACGTATAACGTATAACGTATAACGTATAACGTATAACGTATAACGTATAACGTATAACGTATAACGCATAGCGTATAACGTATAACGTATAACGTATAACGTATAACGTATAACGTATAACGTATAACTTATAACGTATAACGTATAACGTATAACGTGTAACGTATAACGTACAACGTATAACGTGTAACGTATAACGTATAACGTGTGACGTATAACGTGTGACGTATAACGTATAACGTGTAACGTATAATGTATAACGTATTACGTATAACGTATAACGTATAACGTATTACGTACAACGTATGGCGTATAACGTATAACGTGTGACGTATAACGTATAACGTGTAACGTATAACGTATAACGTATAACGTATAACGTATAACGTATAACGTATAACGTATAACGTATAACTTATAACTTATAACGTATAACGTATAACGTTTAACGTATAACGCATAACGTATAACGTACAACGTGTAACGAAGAACGTATAACGTGTAACGTATAACGTATAACGTCTAACGTATAACGTATAACGTGTGACGTATAACGTGTAACGTGTAACGTATAACGTGTAACGTATAACGTATAACGCACAACGTATAACGTACAACGCATAACGAAGAACGTATAACGAATAACGTAAATGGTATAACGTATTACATATTACGTATAACGTATAACATATAACGTATAACGTGTAACGTATAACGTGTAACGTATAACGTGTAACGTATAACGTGTAACGTATAACGTGTAACGTATAACGTGTAACGTATAACTTATAACGTATAACGTATAACGTTTAGCGTATAACGTATAACGTATAACGTATAACATATAACGTATAACGTGTAACGTATAACGTATAACGTATGACGTATAACGTATAACGTATAACGTATTCCGTATAACGTATAACGTATAACGTATAACGTATAACGAATAACGTATAACGTATTACGTGTGACGTATAACGTGTGACGTATAACGTATAACGTGTAACGTGTAACGTATAACGTATAAAGTATTATATAACGTATAACGTATAACGTATAACGTATAACGTATAACGTATAACGTATAACGTATAACGTATAACGTATAACGTATAACGTATAACGTATAACGTATAACGTATAACGTATAACGTATAACGTATAACGTATAACGTATAACGTATAACGTATAACGTATAACGTATAACGTATAACGTATAACGTATAACGTATAACGTATAACGTATAACGTATAACGTATAACGTATAACGTATAACGTATAACGTATAACGTATAACGTATAACGTATAACGTATAACGTATAACGTATAACGTATAACGTATAACGTATAACGTATAACGTATAACGTATAACGTATAACGTATAACGTATAACGTATAACGTATAACGTATAACGTATAACGTATAACGTATAACGTATAACGTATAACGTATAACGTATAACGTATAACGTCTAACGTATAACGTATAACGTGTGACGTATAACGTGTAACGTGTAACGTATAACGTGTAACGTATAACGTATAACGCACAACGTATAACGTGCAACGCATAACGAAGAACGTATAACGAATAACGTAAATGGTATAACGTATTACATATTACGTATAACGTATAACATATAACGTATAACGTGTAACGTATAACGTGTAACGTATAACGTGTAACGTATAACGTGTAACGTATAACGTGTAACGTATAACTTATAACGTATAACGTATAACGTATAACGTTTAGCGTATAACGTATAACGTATAACGTATAACATATAACGTATAACGTGTAACGTATAACGTATAACGTATGACGTATAACGTATAACGAATAACGTATAACGTATAGCGTATAACGTATAACGTATAACGTATAACGAATAACGTATAACGTATTACGTGTGACGTATAACGTATAACGTGTAACGTGTAACGTATAACGTATAAAGTATTATATAACGTATAACGTATAACGTATAACGTATAACGTATAACGTATAACGTATAACGTATAACGTATAACGTATAACGTATAACGTATAACGTATAACGTATTACGTGTGACGTATAACGTATAACGTGTAACGTGTAACGTATAACGTATAAAGTATTATATAACGTATAACGTATAACGTATAACGTATAACGTATAACGTATAACGTATAACGTATAACGTATAACGTATAACGTATAACGTATAACGTATAACGTATAACGTATAACGTATAACGTATAACGTATAACGTATAACGTATAACGTATAACGTATAACGTATAACGTATAACGTATAACGTATAACGTATAACGTATAACGTATAACGTATAACGTATAACGTATAACGTATAACGTATAACGTATAACGTCTAACGTATAACGTATAACGTGTGACGTATAACGTGTAACGTGTAACGTATAACGTGTAACGTATAACGTATAACGCACAACGTATAACGTGCAACGCATAACGAAGAACGTATAACGAATAACGTAAATGGTATAACGTATTACATATTACGTATAACGTAAATGGTATAACGTATTACATATTACGTATAACGTATAACATATAACGTATAACGTGTAACGTATAACGTGTAACGTATAACGTGTAACGTATAACGTGTAACGTATAACGTATAACGTATAACGTATAACGTATAACGTGTAACGTATAACGTATAACGTATTCCGTATAACGTATAACGTATAACGTATAACGTATAACGAATAACGTATAACGTATAGCGTATAACGTATAACGTATAACGTATAACGTGTAACGTATAACGTGTAACGTATAACGTGTAACGTATAACGCGTAACGTATAACGTGTAACGTATAACGTGTAACGTATCACGTATAACGTAAAACGTATAACGCACAACGTATAACGTACAACGCATAACGAAGAACGTATAACGAATAACGTAAATGGTATAACGTATTACATATTACGTATAACGTATAACATATAACGTATAACGTGTAACGTATAACGTGTAACGTATAACGTGTAACGTATAACGTGTAACGTATAACGTGTAACGTATCACGTATAACGTATAACGTATAACGTACAACGCATAACGAAGAACGTATAACGAATAACGTAAATGGTATAACGTATTACATATTACGTATAACGTATAACATATAACGTA
Organism: Ptiloglossa arizonensis; assembly: GCF_051014685.1. Lineage (NCBI taxonomy): Eukaryota > Metazoa > Arthropoda > Insecta > Hymenoptera > Colletidae > Ptiloglossa > Ptiloglossa arizonensis. Next base: position 2,638,423 of record NW_027478391.1, read on the forward strand.
TAACGTGTAACCTATAACGTGTAACGTATAACGTATAACGTGTAACGTGTAACGTATAACGTATAAAGTATTATATAACGTATAACGTATAACGTATAACGTATAACGTATAACGTATAACGTATAACGTATAACGTATAACGTATAACGTATAACGTATAACGTATAACGTATAACGTATAACGTATAACGTATAACGTATAACGTATCACGTATAACGTATAACGTACAACGTATAACGTGTAACGTATAACGTATAACGTGTGACGTATAACGTGTGACGTATAACGTATAACGTGTAACGTATAACGTATAACGTATTACGTATAACGTATAACGTATAACGTATTACGTACAACGTATGACGTATAACGTATAACGTGTGACGTATAACGTATAACGTGTAACGTATAACGTATAACGTATAACGTATAACGTATAACGTATAACGTATAACGAATAACTTATAACTTATAACGTATAACGTATAACGTTTAACGTATAACGCATAACGTATAACGTACAACGTGTAACGAAGAACGTATAACGTGTAACGTATAACGTATAACGTCTAACGTATAACGTATAACGTGTGACGTATAACGTGTAACGTGTAACGTATAACGTGTAACGTATAACGTATAACGCACAACGTATAACGTACAACGCATAACGAAGATCGTATAACGAATAACGTAAATGGTATAACGTATTACATATTACGTATAACGTATAACATATAACGTATAACGTGTAACGTATAACGTGTAACGTATAACGTGTAACGTATAACGTGTAACGTATAACGTGTAACGTATAACTTATAACGTATAACGTATAACGTTTAGCGTATAACGTATAACATATAACGTATAACGTGTAACGTATAACGTATAACGTATGACGTATAACGTATAACGTATAACGTATTCCGTATAACGTATAACGTATAACGTATAACGTATAACGAATAACGTATAACGTATTACGTGTGACGTATAACGTATAACGTGTAACGTGTAACGTATAACGTATAAAGTATTATATAACGTATAACGTATAACGTATAACGTATAACGCATAACGTATAACGTATAACGTATAACGTATAACGTATAACGTATAACGTATAACGTATAACGTATAACGTATAACGTATAACGTATAACGTATAACGTATAACGCATAACGTATAACGTATAACGTATAACGTATAAAGTATAACGTGTGACGTATAACGTCTAACGTGTAACGTATAACGTGTAACGTATAACGTATAACGCACAACGTATAACGTACAACGCATAACGAAGAACGTATAACGAATAACGTAAATGGTATAACGTATTACATATTACGTATAACGTATAACATATAACGTATAACGTGTAACGTATAACGTGTAAGGTATAACGTGTAACGTATAACTTATAACGTATAACGTATAACGTTTAGCGTATAACGTATAACGTATAACGTATAACATATAACGTATAACGTGTAACGTATAACGTATAACGTGTGACGTATAACGTATAACGTGTAACGTATAACGTATAACGTGTAACGTATAACGTATAACGTATAACGCACAACGTATAACGTGTGACGTATAACGTGTAACGTGTAACGTATAACGTGTAACGTATAACGTATAACGCACAACGTATAACGTACAACGCATAACGAAGATCGTATAACGAATAACGTAAATGGTATAACGTATTACATATTACGTATAACGTATAACATATAACGTATAACGTGTAACGTATAACGTGTAACGTATAACGTGTAACGTATAACGTGTAACGTATAACGTGTAACGTATAACTTATAACGTATAACGTATAACGTTTAGCGTATAACGTATAACATATAACGTATAACGTGTAACGTATAACGTATAACGTATGACGTATAACGTATAACGTATTACGTATTCCGTATAACGTATAACGTATAACGTATAACGTATAACGAATAACGTATAACGTATTACGTGTGACGTATAACGTATAACGTGTAACGTGTAACGTATAACGTATAAAGTATTATATAACGTATAACGTATAACGTATAACGTATAACGCATAACGTATAACGTATAACGTATAACGTATAACGTATAACGTATAACGTATAACGTATAACGTATAACGTATAACGTATAACGTATAACGTATAACGTATAACGTATAACGCATAACGTATAACGTATAACGTATAACGTATTACGTGTGACGTATAACGTATAACGTGTAACGTGTAACGTATAACGTATAAAGTATTATATAACGTATAACGTATAACGTATAACGTATAACGTATAACGTAAAACGTATAACGTATAACGTATAACGTATAACGTATAACGTATAACGTATAACGTATAACGTATAACGTATAACGTATAACGTATAACGTGTAACGTATAACGTGTAACGTATAACGTGTAACGTATAACGTGTAACGTATAACGTGTAACGTATAACGTATAACGTATAACGTATAACGTATAACGTGTAACGTATAACGTATAACGTATTCCGTATAACGTATAACGTATAACGTATAACGTATAACGTATAACGTATAACGAATAACGTATAACGTATAGCGTATAACGTATAACGTATAACGTATAACGTGTAACGTATAGCGTGTAACGTATAACGTGTAACGTATAACGTGTAACGTATAACGTGTAACGTATAACGTGTAACGTATCACGTATAACGTATAACGTATAACGCACAACGTATAACGTACAACGCATAGCGAAGAACGTATAACGAATAACGTAAATGGTATAACGTATTACATATTACGTATAACGTATAACATATAACGTATAACGTGTAACGTATAACGTGTAACGTATAACGTGTAACGTATAACGTGTAACGTATAACGTGTAACGTATAACGTGTAACGTATAACGTGTAACGTATAACGTGTAACGTATAACGTGTAACGTATAACGTGTAACGTATAACGTATAACGTATAACGTATAACGTATAACGTATAACGTATAACTTATAACGTATAACGTATAACGTATAACGTATAACGTGTAACGTATAACGTACAACGTATAACGTGTAACGTATAACGTATAACGTGTGACGTATAACGTGTGACGTATAACGTATAACGTGTAACGTATAATGTATAACGTATTACGTATAACGTATAACGTATAACGTATTACGTACAACGTATGACGTATAACGTATAACGTGTGACGTATAACGTATAAGGTGTAACGTATAACGTATAACGTATAACGTATAACGTATAACGTATAACGTATAACGTATAACGTATAACTTATAACTTATAACGTATAACGTATAACGTTTAACGTATAACGCATAACGTATAACGTACAACGTGTAACGAAGAACGTATAACGTGTAACGTATAACGTATAACGCACAACGTATAACGTACAACGCATAACGAAGAACGTATAACGAATAACGTAAATGGTATAACGTATTACATATTACGTATAACGTATAACATATAACGTATAACGTGTAACGTATAACGTGTAACGTATAACGTGTAACGTATAACTTATAACGTATAACGTATAACGTTTAGCGTATAACGTATAACGTATAACGTATAACATATAACGTATAACGTGTAACGTATAACGTATAACGTGTGACGTATAACGTATAACGTGTAACGTATAACGTATAACGTATAACGTATAACGTATAACGTATAACGTATAACGTATAACTTATAACTTATAACGTATAACGTATAACGTTTAACGTATAACGCATAACGTATAACGTATAACGTCTAACGTATAACGTATAACGTGTGACGTATAACGTGTAACGTGTAACGTATAACGTGTAACGTATAACGTATAACGCACAACGTATAACGTACCACGCATAACGAAGAACGTATAACGAATAACGTAAATGGTATAACGTATTACATATTACGTATAACGTATAACATATAACGTATAACGTGTAACGTATAACGTGTAACGTATAACGTGTAACGTATAACTTATAACGTATAACGTATAACGTTTAGCGTATAACGTATAATGTATAACGTATAACATATAACGTATAACGTGTAACGTATAACGTATAACGTATGACGTATAACGTATAACGTATAACGTATTCCGTATAACGTATAACGTATAACGTATAACGTATAACGAATAACGTATAACGTATTACGTGTGACGTATAACGTATAACGTGTAACGTGTAACGTATAACGTATAAAGTATTATATAACGTATAACGTATAACGTATAACGTATAACGTATAACGTATAACGTATAACGTATAACGTATAACGTATAACGTATAACGTATAACGTATAACGTATAACGTATAACGTATAACGTATAACGTATAACGTATAACGTATAACGTATAACGTATAACGTATAACGTATAACGTATAACGTATAACGTATAACGTATAACGTATAACGTATAACGTATAACGTATAACGTATAACGTATAACGTATAACGTATAACGTATAACGTATAACGTATAACGTATAACGTATAACGTATAACGTATAACGTATAACGTATAACGTATAACGTATAACGTATAACGTATAACGTGTAACGTGTAACGTATAACGTATAACGTGTAACGTATAACGTGTAACGTATAACGTGTAACGTATAACGTGTAACGTATAACTTATAACGTATAACGTATAACGTTTAGCGTATTACGTATAACGTATAACGTATAACATATAACGTATAACGTGTAACGTATAACGTATAACGTATGACGTATAACGTATAACGTTTAGCGTATTACGTATAACGTATAACGTATAACATATAACGTATAACGTGTAACGTATAACGTATAACGTATGACGTATAACGTATAACGTATAACGTATTCCGTATAACGTATAACGTATAACGTATAACGTATAACGTATAACGTATAACGTATAACGTATAACGTAAAACGTATAACGTATAACGTATAACGTATAACGTATAACGTATAACGTATAACGTATAACGTATAACGTATAACGTATAACGTATAACGTGTAACGTATAACGTGTAACGTATAACGTGTAACGTATAACGTGTAACGTATAACGTGTAACGTATAACGTATAACGTATAACGTATAACGTATAACGTGTAACGTATAACGTATAACGTATTCCGTATAACGTATAACGTATAACGTATAACGTATAACGTATAACGTATAACTTATAACTTATAACGTATAACGTATAACGTTTAACGTATAACGCATAACGTATAACGTACAACGTGTAACGTGTAACGTATAACGTGTAACGTATAACGTATAACGCACAACGTATAACGTACAACGCATAACGAAGAACGTATAACGAATAACGTAAATGGTATAACGTATTACATATTACGTATAACGTATAACATATAACGTATAACGTGTAACGTATAACGTGTAACGTATAACGTGTAACGTATAACTTATAACGTATAACGTATAACGTATAACGTATAAGGTATAACGTATAACGTGTAACGTATAACGTATAACGTGTGACGTATAACGTGTAACGTATAACGTATGACGCATAACGTGTATCGTGTAAGCTATGACGTATAACGTATAACGTATAACGTATAACGTGTGACGTATAACGTATAACGTGTAACGTATAACGTATAACGTATAACGTATAACGTATAACGTATAACGTATAACGTATAACGTATAACGAATAACGTATAACGTGTAACGTATAACGAATAACGTATAACGTACAACGTGTAACGTATAACGTATAACGTGTGACGTATAACGTGTAACGTATAACGTATGACGTATAACGTATAACGTATAACGTATAACGTGTGACGTATAACGTGTAACGTATAACGTATAACGTATAACGTATAACGTATAACGTATAACGTATAACGTATAACGTAAAACGTATAACGTGTAACGTATAACGTATTACGTGTGACGTATAACGTATAACGTGTAACGTATAACGTATAACGTATAACGTATAACTTATGACGTATAACGTATAACGTTTAACGTATAACGTATAACGTATAACGTATAACATATAACGTATAACGTGTAACGTATAAAGTATAACGTGTGACGTATAACGTGTAACGTATAACGTATGACGTATAACGTATAACGTATAACGTATAACGTGTGACGTATAACGTGTAACGTATAACGTATGACGTATGACGTGTATCGTGTAAGCTGTGACGTATAACGTGTAACGTATTACGTATAACGTATAACGTATAACGTATAACGTATAACGTATAACGTGTAACGTATAACGTATTACGTGTGACGTATAACGTATAACGTGTTACGTATAGCGTGTAACTTACAACGTATGACGTATAACGTATAACGTATAACGTATTACGTATAACGTATAACCTATAACGTATAACGTATAACGTATAACGTATAACATATAACGTATAACGTGTAACGTGTAACGTATAACGAGTGACGTTTAACGTGTAACGTATAACGTATGACGTATAACGTATTACGTATAACGTATAACGCATAACGTATAACGTATAAGGTATAGCGTATAACGTATAACGTATAACGTATAACGTATAACGTATAACGTGTTACGTATAACGTGTAACTTACAACGTATGACGTATAACGTACAACGTATAACGTGTAACGTATAACGTATAACGTATAACGTATAACTTATGACGTATAACGTATAACGTATAACGTATTCCGTATAACGTATAACGTATAACGTATAACGTATAACGAATAGCGTATAACGTATAACGTATAACGTATAACGTATAACGTGTAACGTATAACGTATAACGTGTAACGTATAACGTGTAACGTATCACGTATAACGTATAACGTATAACGCACAACGTATAACGTACAACGCATAACGAAGAACGTATAACGAATAACGTAAATGTTATAACGTATTACATATTACGTATAACGTATAACATATTACGTATAACGTATAACGTATAACGTATAACGTATAACGTATAACGTATAACGTATAACGTATAACGTATAACGTATAACGTATAACGTATAACGTGTAACATATAACGTATAACGTCTAACGTATAACGTATAACGTGTGACGTATAACGTGTAACGTATAACGTCTAACGTATAACGTATAACGTGTGACGTATAACGTGTAACGTGTAACGTATAACGTGTAACGTATAACGTATAACGTATAACGTATAACGTATAACCTATAACGTATAACGTGTGACGTATAACGTGTAACGTATAACGTATGACGTATGACGTGTATCGTGTAAGCTGTGACGTATAACGTGTAACGTATTACGTATAACGTATAACGTATAACGTATAACGTATAACGTATAACGTATAACGTATAACGTATAACGTATAACGTATAACGTATAACGTATAACGTATAACGTATAACGTATAACGTATAACGTATAACGTATAACGTATAACGTATAACGTGTAACGTATAACGTATTACGTGTGACGTATAACGTATAACGTGTTACGTATAACGTGTAACGTACAACGTATGACGTATAACGTATAACGTATAACGTATTACGTATAACGTATAACCTATAACGTATAACGTATAACGAATAACGTATAACGTATAACGTATAACGTATAACGTATAACGTATAACGTATAACGTATAACGTATAACGTATAACGTGTGACGTATAACGTATAACGTATAACGTATAACGTATAACGTATAACGTATAACGTGTAACGTATAACGTACAACGTGTGACGTATAACGTGTAACGTATAACGTATGACGTATAACGTGTATCGTGTAAGCTGTGACGTATAACGTGTAACGTATTACGTATAACGTATAACGCATAACGTATAACGTATAACGTATAACGTATAACGTATAACGTATAACGTATATCGTATAACGTATAACGTGTAACGTATAACGTATTACGTGTGACGTATAACGTATAACGTGTTACGTGTAACGTATAACGTATAAAGTATTATATAACGTATAACGTATAACGTATAACGTATAACGTATAACGTATAACGTGTAACGTATCACGTATAACGTATAACGTATAACGCACAACGTATAACGTACAACGCATAACGAAGAACGTATAACGAATAACGTAAATGGTATAACGTATTACATATTACGTATAACGTATAACATATAACGTATAACGTGTAACGTATAACGTATAACGTATAACGTATAACGTATAACGTATAACGTATAACGTGTAACATATAACGTATAACGTATAACGTATAACTAATAACGTATAACGTATAACGTATAACGTGTAACGTATAACGTATAACGTATAACGTATAACGTATAACGTATAACGTATAACGTATAACGTATAACGTATAACGTATAACGTATAACGTGTAACGTATAACGTATTACGTGTGAGGTATAACGTATAACGTGTTACGTGTAACGTATAACGTATAAAGTATTATATAACGTATAACGTATAACGTATAACGTATAACGTATAACGTATAACGTATAACGTATAACGTATAACGTATAACGTATAACGTATAACGTATAACGTATAACGTATAACGTATAACGTATAACGTATAACGTATAACGTATAACGTATAACGTATAACGTATAACGTATAACGTATAACGTCTAACGTATAACGTATAACGTGTGACGTATAACGTATAACGTATAACGTATAACGTATTACGTATAACGTATAACCTATAACGTATAACGTATAACGAATAACGTATAACGTATAACGTATAACGTATAACGTATAACGTATAACGTATAACGTATAACGTATAAGGTATAACGTGTGACGTATAACGTATAACGTATAACGTATAACGTATGACGTATAACGTCTAACGTGTAACGTATAACGTACAACGTGTGACGTATAACGTGTAACGTATAACGTATGACGTATAACGTGTATCGTGTAAGCTGTGACGTATAACGTGTAACGTATTACGTATAACGTATAACGCATAACGTATAACGTATAACGTATAACGTATAACGTGTGACGTATAACGTGTAACGTGTAACGTATAACGTGTAACGTATAACGTATAACGCACAACGTATAACGTACAACGCATAACGAAGAACGTATAACGAATAACGTAAATGGTTTAACGTATTACATATTACGTATAACGTATAACATATAACGTATAACGTGTAACGTATAACGTGTAACGTATAACATGTAACGTATAACGTATAACGTTTAACGTATAACGTATAACGTATAACGTATAACGTATAACGTATAAGGTATAACGTATAACGTGTAACGTATAACGTGTAACGTATAACGTGTAACGTATAACGTATGACGTATAACGTGTATCGTGTAAGCTGTGACGTATAACGTGTAACGTATTACGTATAACGTATAACGCATAACGTATAACGTATAACGTATAACGTATAACGTGTGACGTATAACGTGTAACGTGTAACGTATAACGTGTAACGTATAACGTATAACGCACAACGTATAACGTACAACGCATAACGAAGAACGTATAACGAATAACGTAAATGGTTTAACGTATTACATATTACGTATAACGTATAACATATAACGTATAACGTGTAACGTATAACGTGTAACGTATAACATGTAACGTATAACGTATAACGTATAACGTATAACGTATAACGTATAACGTATAACGTATAACGAATAACGTATAACGTGTAACGTATAACGAATAACGTATAACGTACAACGTGTAACGTATAACGTATAACGTATAACGTATAACGTGTAACGTATAACGTATAACGTGTGACGTATAACGTATAACGTTTAACGTATAACGTATAACGTATAACGTATAACGTATAAGGTATAACGTATAACGTGTAACGTATAACGTATAACGTGTGACGTATAACGTGTAACGTATAACGTATGACGCATAACGTGTATCGTGTAAGCTATGACGTATAACGTATAACGTATAACGTATAACGTATAACGTGTAACGTATAACGTATAACGTGTAACGTATAACGTATAACGTTTAACGTATAACGTATAACGTATAACGTTTAACGTATAACGTATAACCTATAACGTATAACGTATAAGGTATAACGTATAACGTGTAACGTATAACGTATAACGTATAACGTATAACGTATAACGTATAACGTATAACGTATAACGTATAACGTGTAACGTATAACGTATAACGTGTAACGTATAACGTATAACGTTTAACGTATAACGTATAACGTATAACGTATAACGTATAACGTATAAGGTATAACGTATAACGTGTAACGTATAACGTGTAACGTATAACGTGTAACGTATAACGTATAACGTATAACGTATAACGTATAACGTGTAACGTATAACGTATAACGTATTACGTATAACGTATAACGTATAACGTATTACGTACAACGTATGACGTATAACGTATAACGTGTGACGTATAACGTATAACATGTAACGTATAACGTATAACGTATAACGTATAACGTATAACGTATAACGTATAACGTATAACGTATAACTTATAACGTATAACGTATAACGTTTAACGTATAACGCATAACGTATAACGTACAACGTGTAACGAAGAACGTATAACGAATAACGTAAAACGAATAACGTATTACATATTACGTATAACGTATAACATATATCGTATAACGTATAACGTGTAACGTAAAACGAATAACGTATTACATATTACGTATAACGTATAACATATATCGTATAACGTATAACGTGTAACGTATAACGTATAACGTATAACGTATAACGTATAACGTATAACGTATAACGTATAACGTATAACGTGTAACGTATAACGTATAACGTGTGACGTATAACGTATAACGTGTAACGTATAACGTATAACGTATAACGTATAACGTATAACGTATAACGTATAACGTATAACGTATAACGAATAACGTATAACGTGTAACGTATAACGAATAACGTATAACGTACAACGTGTAACGTATAACGTATAACGTATAACGTATAACGTATAACGTATAACGTATAACGTATAACGTATAACGTATAACGTATAACGTATAACGTGTAACGTATAACGTATTACGTGTGACGTATAACGTATAGCGTGTAACGTATAACGTATAACGTATAACGTATAACGTATAACGTATAACTTATGACGTATAACGTATAACGTTTAACGTATAACGTATAACGTATAACGTATAACATATAACGTATAACGTGTAACGTATAAAGTATAACGTGTGACGTATAACGTGTAACGTATAACGTATGACGTATAACGTATAACGTATAACGTATAACGTATAACGTATAACGTATAACGTATAACTTATAACGTATAACGTATAACGTTTAACGTATAACGCATAACGTATAACGTACAACGTGTAACGAAGAACGTATAACGAATAACGTAAAACGAATAACGTATTACATATTACGTATAACGTATAACATATATCGTATAACGTATAACGTGTAACGTATAACGTATAACGTATAACGTATAACGTATAACGTATAACGTATAACGTATAACGTGTAACGTATAACGTATAACGTGTGACGTATAACGTATAACGTGTAACGTATAACGTATAACGTATAACGTATAACGTATAACGTATAACGTATAACGTATAACGTATAACGAATAACGTATAACGTGTAACGTATAACGAATAACGTATAACGTACAACGTGTAACGTATAACGTATAACGTGTGACGTATAACTTGTAACGTATAACGTATGACGTATAACGTATAACGTATAACGTATAACGTGTGACGTATAACGTGTAACGTATAACGTATGACGTATGACGTGTATCGTGTAAGCTGTGACGTATAACGTGTAACGTATTACGTATAACGTATAACGTATAACGTATAACGTATAACGTATAACGTATAACGTATAACGTATAACGTATAACGTATAACGTTTAACGTATAACGTATAACGTATAACGTATAACGTGTAACGTATAACGTATTACGTGTGACGTATAACTTATAACGTGTAACGTATAACGTATAACGTATAACGTGTGACGTATAACGTGTAACGTATAACGTATAACGTATAAAGTATAACGTATAACGTATAACGTATAACGTATAACGTATAACGTATAACGTATAACGTATAACGTATAACGTGTGACGTATAACGTGTGACCTATAACGTATAACGTGTAACGTGTAACGTATAACTTATAACGTATAACGTATAACGTATAACGTGTAACGTATAACGTATTACGTATAACGTATAACGTATAACGTATTACGTACAACGTATGACGTATAACGTATAACGTGTGACGTATAACGTATAACGTGTAACGTATAACGTATAACGTATAACGTATAACGTATAACGTATAACGTATAACGTATAACTTATAACGTGTAACGTATAACGTGTAACGTATAACGTGTAACGTATAACGTGTAACGTATAACGTATAACGTATAACGTATAACGTATAACGTATAACGTATAACGTATAACGTATAACGAATAACGTATAACGTGTAACGTATAACGAATAACGTATAACGTACAACGTGTAACGTATAACGTATAACGTGTGACGTATAACGTGTAACGTATAACGTATGACGTATAACGTATAACGTATAACGTATAACGTGTGACGTATAACGTGTAACGTATAACGTATAACGTATAACGTATAACGTATAACGTATAACGTATAACGTATAACGTATAACGTATAACGTGTAACGTATAACGTATTACGTGTGACGTATAACGTATAACGTGTAACGTAAAACGTATAACGTATAACGTATAACGTATAACGTATAACGTATAACTTATGACGTATAACGTATAACGTTTAACGTATAACGTATAACGTATAACGGATAACATATAACGTATAACGTGTAACGTATAAAGTATAACGTGTGACGTATAACGTGTAACGTATAACGTATGACGTATAACGTATAACGTATAACGTATAACGTGTGACGTATAACGTGTAACGTATAACGTATGACGTATGACGTGTATCGTGTAAGCTGTGACGTATAACGTGTAACGTATTACGTATAACGTATAACGTATAACGTATAACGTATAACGTATAACGTATAACGTGTAACGTATAACGTATTACGTGTGACGTATAACGTATAACGTGTTACGTATAGCGTGTAACGTACAACGTATGACGTATAACGTATAACGTATAACGTATTACGTATAACGTATAACCTATAACGTATAACGTATAACGTATAACGTATAACATATAACATATAACGTATAACGTGTAACGTGTAACGTATAACGTGTTACGTATAACGTGTAACTTACAACGTATGACGTATAACGTACAACGTATAACGTGTAACGTATAACGTATAACGTATAACGTATAACGTATAACGTATAACGTATAACGTGTAACGTATAACGTATTACGTGTGACGTATAACGTGTAACGTATAACGTATAACGTATAACGTATAACGTATAACGTGTGACGTATAACGTATAACGTATAACGTATAACGTGTAACGTATAACGTATTACGTGTGACGTATAACGTGTAACGTATAACGTATAACGTATAACGTATAACGTATAACGTGTGACGTATAACGTGTAACGTATAACGTATAACGTATAACGTATAACGTATAACGTATAACGTATAACGTATAACGTATAACGTATAACGTGTAACGTATAACGTATAACGTATAACGTATAACGTATAACGTATAACGTATAACGTGTAACGTATAACGTATTACGTGTGACGTATAACGTGTGACGTATAACGTATAACGTGTAACGTATAACGTATAACGTATAACGTATAACATATAACGTATAACGTATAACGTATAACTTATAACGTGTAACGTATAACGTGTAACGTATAACGTGTAACGTATAACGTGTAACGTATAACGTATAACGTATAACGTATAACGTATAACGTATAACGTATAACGTGTAACGTATAACGTATTACGTGTGACGTATAACGTATAACGTGTAACGTGTAACGTATAACGAATAACGTATAACGTATAACGTATAACGTATAACGTATAACGTGTAACGTATAACGTGTAACGTATAACGTGTAACGTATAACGTGTAACGCCTAACGTGTAACGTATAACGTGTAACGTATCACGTATAACGTATAACGTATAACGCACAACGTATAACGTACAACGCATAACGAAGAACGTATAACGAATAACGTAAATGTTATAACGTATTACATATTACGTATAACGTATAACGTATAACGTATAACGTATAACGTATAACGTATAACGTATAACGTGTAACATATAACGTATAACGTCTAACGTATAACGTATAACGTGTGACGTATAACGTGTAACGTATAACGTCTAACGTATAACGTATAACGTGTGACGTATAACGTGTAACGTGTAACGTGTAACGTATAACGTGTAACGTATAACGTATAACGTATAACGTATAACGTATAACCTATAACGTATAACGTGTGACGTATAACGTGTAACGTATAACGTATGACGTATGACGTGTATCGTGTAAGCTGTGACGTATAACGTGTAACGTATTACGTATAACGTATAACGTATAACGTATAACGTATAACGTATAACGTATAACGTATAACGTATAACGTATAACGTATAACGTATAACGTATAACGTATAACGTATAACGTATAACGTATAACGTATAACGTGTAACGTATAACGTATTACGTGTGACGTATAACGTATAACGTGTTACGTATAACGTGTAACGTACAACGTATGACGTATAACGTATAACGTATAACGTATTACGTATAACGTATAACCTATAACGTATAACGTATAACGAATAACGTATAACGTATAACATATAACGTATAACGTATAACGTATAACGTATAACGTATAACGTATAACGTGTGACGTATAACGTATAACGTATAACGTATAACGTATAACGTATAACGTATAACGTATAACGTGTAACGTATAACGTACAACGTGTGACGTATAACGTGTGACGTATAACGTATGACGTATAACGTGTATCGTGTAAGCTGTGACGTATAACGTGTAACGTATTACGTATAACGTATAACGCATAACGTATAACGTATAACGTATAACGTATAACGTATAACGTATAACGTATATCGTATAACGTATAACGTGTAACGTATAACGTATTACGTGTGACGTATAACGTATAACGTGTTACGTGTAACGTATAACGTATAAAGTATTATATAACGTATAACGTATAACGTATAACGTATAACGTATAACGTATAACGTATAACGTATAACGTATAACGTATAACGTATAACGTATAACGTATAACGTATAACGTATAACGTATAACGTATAACGTATAACGTATAACGTATAACGTATAACGTATAACGTATAACGTATAACGTATAACGTATAACGTATAACGTCTAACGTATAACGTATAACGTGTGACGTATAACGTGTAACGTGTAACGTATAACGTGTAACGTATAACGTATAACGTGTAACGTATAACGTGTAACGTATAACGTGTAACGTATAACGTGTAACGTATAACGTGTAACGTATAACGTGTAACGTATCACGTATAACGTATAACGTATAACGCACAACGTATAACGTACAACGCATAACGAAGAACGTATAACGAATAACGTAAATGGTATAACGTATTACATATTACGTATAACGTATAACATATAACGTATAACGTGTAACGTATAACGTATAACGTATAACGTATAACGTATAACGTATAACGTATAACGTGTAACATATAACGTATAACGTATAACGTATAACTAATAACGTATAACGTATAACGTATAACGTGTAACGTATAACGTATAACGTATAACGTATAACGTATAACGTATAACGTGTAACGTATAACGTATTACGTGTGAGGTATAACGTATAACGTATAACGTGTAACGTATAACGTATTACGTGTGAGGTATAACGTATAACGTGTTACGTGTAACGTATAACGTATAAAGTATTATATAACGTATAACGTATAACGTATAACGTATAACGTATAACGTATAACGTATAACGTATAACGTATAACGTATAACGTATAACGTATAACGTATAACGTATAACGTATAACGTATAACGTATAACGTATAACGTATAACGTATAACGTATAACGTATAACGTATAACGTATAACGTATAAAGTATAACGTATAACGTATAACGTCTAACGTATAACGTATAACGTGTGACGTATAACGTATAACGTATAACGTATAACGTATTACGTATAACGTATAACCTATAACGTATAACGTATAACGAATAACGTATAACGTATAACGTATAACGTATAACGTATAACGTATAACGTATAATGTATAAGGTATAACGTGTGACGTATAACGTATAACGTATAACGTATAACGTATAACGTATAACGTCTAACGTGTAACGTATAACGTACAACGTGTGACGTATAACGTGTAACGTATAACGTATGACGTATAACGTGTATCGTGTAAGCTGTGACGTATAACGTGTAACGTATTACGTATAACGTATAACGCATAACGTATAACGTATAACGTATAACGTATAACGTGTGACGTATAACGTGTAACGTGTAACGTATAACGTGTAACGTATAACGTATAACGCACAACGTATAACGTACAACGCATAACGAAGAACGTATAACGAATAACGTAAATGGTATAACGTATTACATATTACGTATAACGTATAACATATAACGTATAACGTGTAACGTATAACGTGTAACGTATAACATGTAACGTATAACGTATAACGTATAACGTATAACGTATAACGTATAACGTATAACGTATAACGAATAACGTATAACGTGTAACGTATAACGAATAACGTATAACGTACAACGTGTAACGTATAACGTATAACGTATAACGTATAACGTATAACGTGTAACGTATAACGTATAACGTGTGACGTATAACGTCTAACGTTTAACGTATAACGTATAACGTATAACGTATAACGTATAAGGTATAACGTATAACGTGTAACGTATAACGTATAACGTGTGACGTATAACGTGTAACGTATAACGTATGACGCATAACGTGTATCGTGTAAGCTATGACGTATAACGTATAACGTATAACGTATAACGTATAACGTGTAACGTATAACGTATAACGTGTAACGTATAACGTATAACGTTTAACGTATAACGTATAACGTATAACGTTTAACGTATAACGTATAACCTATAACGTATAACGTATAAGGTATAACGTATAACGTGTAACGTATAACGTATAACGTATAACGTATAACGTATAACGTATAACGTATAACGTATAACGTGTAACGTATAACGTATTACGTGTAACGTATAACGTATAACGTTTAACGTATAACGTATAACGTATAACGTATAACGTATAACGTATAACGTATAAGGTATAACGTATAACGTGTAACGTATAACGTGTAACGTATAACGTGTAACGTATAACGTATAACGTATAACGTATAACGTATAACGTGTAACGTATAACGTATAACGTATTACGTATAACGTATAACGTATAACGTATTACGTACAACGTATGACGTATAACGTATAACGTGTGACGTATAACGTATAACGTGTAACGTATAACGTATAACGTATAACGTATAACGTATAACGTATAACGTATAACGTATAACGTATAACTTATAACGTATAACGTATAACGTTTAACGTATAACGCATAACGTATAACGTACAACGTGTAACGAAGAACGTATAACGAATAACGTAAAACGAATAACGTATTACATATTACGTATAACGTATAACATATATCGTATAACGTATAACGTGTAACGTATAACGTATAACGTATAACGTATAACGTATAACGTATAACGTATAACGTGTAACGTATAACGTATAACGTGTGACGTATAACGTATAACGTGTAACGTATAACGTATAACGTATAACGTATAACGTATAACGTATAACGTATAACGAATAACGTATAACGTGTAACGTATAACGAATAACGTATAACGTACAACGTGTAACGTATAACGTATAACGTGTGACGTATAACGTGTAACGTATAACGTATGACGTATAACGTATAACGTATAACGTATAACGTGTGACGTATAACGTGTAACGTATAACGTACAACGTATAACGTATAACGTATAACGTATAACGTATAACGTATAACGTATAACGTATAACGTGTAACGTATAACGTATTACGTGTGACGTATAACGTATAACGTGTAACGTATAACGTATAACGTATAACGTATAACGTATAACGTATAACTTATGACGTATAACGTATAACGTTTAACGTATAACGTATAACGTATAACGTATAACATATAACGTATAACGTGTAACGTATAAAGTATAACGTGTGACGTATAACGTGTAACGTATAACGTATGACGTATAACGTATAACGTATAACGTATAACGTATAACGTGTATCGTGTAAGCTATGACGTATAACTTATAACGTATAACGTATAACGTATAACGTGTAACGTATAACGTATAACGTGTAACGTATAACGTATAACGTATAACGTATAACGTATAACGTATAACGTATAACGTATAACGTATAACGTATAACGTATAACGTATAACGTATAACGTATAACGTGTAACGTATAACGTATAACGTATAACGTATAACGTGTAACGTATAACGTATAACGTGTGACGTATAACGTGTGACCTATAACGTATAACGTGTAACGTGTAACGTATAACGTATTACGTATAACGTATAACGTATAACGTATTACGTACAACGTATGACGTATAACGTATAACGTGTGACGTATAACGTATAACGTGTAACGTATAACGTATAACGTATAACGTATAACGTATAACGTATAACGTATAACGTATAACTTATAACGTGTAACGTATAACGTATAACGTGTGACGTATAACGTGTAACGTATAACGTATGACGTATAACGTGTATCGTGTAAGCTATGACGTATAACGTATAACGTATAACGTATAACGTATAACGTTTAACGTATAACGTATAACGTATAACGTATAACGTATAAGGTATAACGTATAACGTATAACGTGTAACGTATAACGTATAACGTGTGTCGTATAACGTGTAACGTATAACGTATGACGTATAACGTGTATCGTGTAAGCTATGACGTATAACGTATAACGTATAACGTATAACGTATAACGCATAACGTATAACGTACAACGTGTAACGAAGAACGTATAACGAATAACGTAAAACGAATAACGTATTACATATTACGTATAACGTATAACATATATCGTATAACGTATAACGTGTAACGTATAACGTATAACGTATAACGTATAACGTATAACGTATAACGTATAACGTGTAACGTATAACGTATAACGTGTGACGTATAACGTATAACGTATAACGTATAACGTATAACGTATAACGTATAACGTATAACGTATAACGTATAACGTATAACGTATAACGAATAACGTATAACGTGTAACGTATAACGAATAACGTATAACGTACAACGTGTAACGTATAACGTATAACGTGTGACGTATAACGTGTAACGTATAACGTATGACGTATAACGTATAACGTATAACGTATAACGTGTGACGTATAACGTGTAACGTATAACGTATGACGTATGACGTGTATCGTGTAAGCTGTGACGTATAACGTGTAACGTATTACGTATAACGTATAACGTATAACGTATAACGTATAACGTATAACGTATAACGTATAACGTATAACGTATAACGTTTAACGTATAACGTATAACGTATAACGTATAACGTGTAACGTATAACGTATTACGTGTGACGTATAACTTATAACGTGTAACGTATAACGTATAACGTATAACGTGTGACGTATAACGTGTAACGTATAACGTATAACGTATAACGTATAACGTATAACGTATAACGTATAACGTATAACGTATAACGTATAACGTATAACGTATAACGTGTAACGTATAACGTATAACGTGTGACGTATAACGTGTAACGTATAACGTATGACGTATAACGTGTATCGTGTAAGCTATGACGTATAACGTATAACGTATAACGTATAACGTTTAACGTATAACGTATAACGTATAACGTATAACGTATAAGGTATAACGTATAACGTATAACGTGTAACGTATAACGTATAACGTGTGACGTATAACGTGTAACGTATAACGTATGACGTATAACGTGTATCGTGTAAGCTATGACGTATAACTTATAACGTATAACGTATAACGTATAACGTGTAACGTATAACGTATAACGTGTAACGTATAACGTATAACGTATAACGTATAACGTATAACGTATAACGTATAACGTATAACGTATAACGTATAACGTATAACGTATAACGTATAACGTATAACGTGTAACGTATAACGTATAACGTATAACGTATAACGTGTAACGTATAACGTATAACGTGTGACGTATAACGTGTGACCTATAACGTATAACGTGTAACGTGTAACGTATAACGTATTACGTATAACGTATAACGTATAACGTATTACGTACAACGTATGACGTATAACGTATAACGTGTGACGTATGACGTATAACGTGTAACGTATAACGTATAACGTATAACGTATAACGTATAACGTATAACGTATAACGTATAACTTATAACGTGTAACGTATAACGTATAACGTGTGACGTATAACGTGTAACGTATAACGTATGACGTATAACGTGTATCGTGTAAGCTGTGACGTATAACGTGTAACGTATTACGTATAACGTATAACGTATAACGTATAACGTATAACGTATAACGTATAACGTATAACGTATAACGTATAACGTATAACGTATAACGTATAACGTATAACGTATAACGTATAACGTATAACGTATAACGTGTAACGTATAACGTATTACGTGTGACGTATAACGTGTAACGTATAACGTATGACGTATAACGTGTATCGTGTAAGCTATGACGTATAACGTATAACGTATAACGTATAACGTATAACGTTTAACGTATAACGTATAACGTATAACGTATAACGTATAAGGTATAACGTATAACGTATAACGTGTAACGTATAACGTATAACGTGTGTCGTATAACGTGTAACGTATAACGTATGACGTATAACGTGTATCGTGTAAGCTATGACGTATAACGTATAACGTATAACGTATAACGTATAACGCATAACGTATAACGTACAACGTGTAACGAAGAACGTATAACGAATAACGTAAAACGAATAACGTATTACATATTACGTATAACGTATAACATATATCGTATAACGTATAACGTGTAACGTATAACGTATAACGTATAACGTATAACGTATAACGTATAACGTATAACGTGTAACGTATAACGTATAACGTGTGACGTATAACGTATAACGTATAACGTATAACGTATAACGTATAACGTATAACGTATAACGTATAACGTATAACGTATAACGTATAACGTATAACGAATAACGTATAACGTGTAACGTATAACGAATAACGTATAACGTACAACGTGTAACGTATAACGTATAACGTGTGACGTATAACGTGTAACGTATAACGTATGACGTATAACGTATAACGTATAACGTATAACGTGTGACGTATAACGTGTAACGTATAACGTATGACGTATGACGTGTATCGTGTAAGCTGTGACGTATAACGTGTAACGTATTACGTATAACGTATAACGTATAACGTATAACGTATAACGTATAACGTATAACGTATAACGTATAACGTATAACGTTTAACGTATAACGTATAACGTATAACGTATAACGTGTAACGTATAACGTATTACGTGTGACGTATAACTTATAACGTGTAACGTATAACGTATAACGTATAACGTGTGACGTATAACGTGTAACGTATAACGTATAACGTATAACGTATAACGTATAACGTATAACGTATAACGTATAACGTATAACGTATAACGTATAACGTATAACGTGTAACGTATAACGTATAACGTGTGACGTATAACGTGTAACGTATAACGTATGACGTATAACGTGTATCGTGTAAGCTATGACGTATAACGTATAACGTATAACGTATAACGTTTAACGTATAACGTATAACGTATAACGTATAACGTATAAGGTATAACGTATAACGTATAACGTGTAACGTATAACGTATAACGTGTGACGTATAACGTGTAACGTATAACGTATGACGTATAACGTGTATCGTGTAAGCTATGACGTATAACTTATAACGTATAACGTATAACGTATAACGTGTAACGTATAACGTATAACGTGTAACGTATAACGTATAACGTATAACGTATAACGTATAACGTATAACGTATAACGTATAACGTATAACGTATAACGTATAACGTATAACGTATAACGTATAACGTGTAACGTATAACGTATAACGTATAACGTATAACGTGTAACGTATAACGTATAACGTGTGACGTATAACGTGTGACCTATAACGTATAACGTGTAACGTGTAACGTATAACGTATTACGTATAACGTATAACGTATAACGTATTACGTACAACGTATGACGTATAACGTATAACGTGTGACGTATGACGTATAACGTGTAACGTATAACGTATAACGTATAACGTATAACGTATAACGTATAACGTATAACGTATAACTTATAACGTGTAACGTATAACGTATAACGTGTGACGTATAACGTGTAACGTATAACGTATGACGTATAACGTGTATCGTGTAAGCTGTGACGTATAACGTGTAACGTATTACGTATAACGTATAACGTATAACGTATAACGTATAACGTATAACGTATAACGTATAACGTATAACGTATAACGTATAACGTATAACGTATAACGTATAACGTATAACGTATAACGTATAACGTATAACGTGTAACGTATAACGTATTACGTGTGACGTATAACGTATAACGTGTTACGTATAACGTGTAACGTACAACGTATGACGTATAACGTATAACGTATAACGTATTACGTATAACGTATAACCTATAACGTATAACGTATAACGAATAACGTATAACGTATAACATATAACGTATAACGTATAACGTATAACGTATAACGTATAACGTATAACGTGTGACGTATAACGTATAACGTATAACGTATAACGTATAACGTATAACGTATAACGTATAACGTGTAACGTATAACGTACAACGTGTGACGTATAACGTGTGACGTATAACGTATGACGTATAACGTGTATCGTGTAAGCTGTGACGTATAACGTGTAACGTATTACGTATAACGTATAACGCATAACGTATAACGTATAACGTATAACGTATAACGTATAACGTATAACGTATATCGTATAACGTATAACGTGTAACGTATAACGTATTACGTGTGACGTATAACGTATAACGTGTTACGTGTAACGTATAACGTATAAAGTATTATATAACGTATAACGTATAACGTATAACGTATAACGTATAACGTATAACGTATAACGTATAACGTATAACGTATAACGTATAACGTATAACGTATAACGTATAACGTATAACGTATAACGTATAACGTATAACGTATAACGTATAACGTATAACGTATAACGTATAACGTATAACGTATAACGTATAACGTATAACGTATAACGTCTAACGTATAACGTATAACGTGTGACGTATAACGTGTAACGTGTAACGTATAACGTGTAACGTATAACGTATAACGTGTAACGTATAACGTGTAACGTATAACGTGTAACGTATAACGTGTAACGTATAACGTCTAACGTATAACGTGTAACGTATCACGTATAACGTATAACGTATAACGCACAACGTATAACGTACAACGCATAACGAAGAACGTATAACGAATAACGTAAATGGTATAACGTATTACATATTACGTATAACGTATAACATATAACGTATAACGTGTAACGTATAACGTATAACGTATAACGTATAACGTATAACGTATAACGTATAACGTGTAACATATAACGTATAACGTATAACGTATAACTAATAACGTATAACGTATAACGTATAACGTGTAACGTATAACGTATAACGTATAACGTATAACGTATAACGTATAACGTGTAACGTATAACGTATTACGTGTGAGGTATAACGTATAACGTATAACGTGTAACGTATAACGTATTACGTGTGAGGTATAACGTATAACGTGTTACGTGTAACGTATAACGTATAAAGTATTATATAACGTATAACGTATAACGTATAACGTATAACGTATAACGTATAACGTATAACGTATAACGTATAACGTATAACGTATAACGTATAACGTATAACGTATAACGTATAACGTATAACGTATAACGTATAACGTATAACGTATAACGTATAACGTATAACGTATAACGTATAACGTATAAAGTATAACGTATAACGTATAACGTCTAACGTATAACGTATAACGTGTGACGTATAACGTATAACGTATAACGTATAACGTATTACGTATAACGTATAACCTATAACGTATAACGTATAACGAATAACGTATAACGTATAACGTATAACGTATAACGTATAACGTATAACGTATAATGTATAAGGTATAACGTGTGACGTATAACGTATAACGTATAACGTATAACGTATAACGTATAACGTCTAACGTGTAACGTATAACGTACAACGTGTGACGTATAACGTGTAACGTATAACGTATGACGTATAACGTGTATCGTGTAAGCTGTGACGTATAACGTGTAACGTATTACGTATAACGTATAACGCATAACGTATAACGTATAACGTATAACGTATAACGTGTGACGTATAACGTGTAACGTGTAACGTATAACGTGTAACGTATAACGTATAACGCACAACGTATAACGTACAACGCATAACGAAGAACGTATAACGAATAACGTAAATGGTATAACGTATTACATATTACGTATAACGTATAACATATAACGTATAACGTGTAACGTATAACGTGTAACGTATAACATGTAACGTATAACGTATAACGTATAACGTATAACGTATAACGTATAACGTATAACGTATAACGAATAACGTATAACGTGTAACGTATAACGAATAACGTATAACGTACAACGTGTAACGTATAACGTATAACGTATAACGTATAACGTATAACGTGTAACGTATAACGTATAACGTGTGACGTATAACGTCTAACGTTTAACGTATAACGTATAACGTATAACGTATAACGTATAAGGTATAACGTATAACGTGTAACGTATAACGTATAACGTGTGACGTATAACGTGTAACGTATAACGTATGACGCATAACGTGTATCGTGTAAGCTATGACGTATAACGTATAACGTATAACGTATAACGTATAACGTGTAACGTATAACGTATAACGTGTAACGTATAACGTATAACGTTTAACGTATAACGTATAACGTATAACGTTTAACGTATAACGTATAACCTATAACGTATAACGTATAAGGTATAACGTATAACGTGTAACGTATAACGTATAACGTATAACGTATAACGTATAACGTATAACGTATAACGTATAACGTGTAACGTATCACGCATAACGTGTAACGTATAACGTATAACGTTTAACGTATAACGTATAACGTATAACGTATAACGTATAACGCATAAGGTATAACGTATAACGTGTAACGTATAACGTGTAACGTATAACGTGTAACGTATAACGTATAACGTATAACGTATAACGTATAACGTGTAACGTATAACGTATAACGTGTAACGTATAACGTATAACGTATAACGTATAACGTATAACGTATAACGTATAACGTATAACGTATAACGTATAACGTATAACGTATAACGTGTAACGTATAACGTATAACGTATAACGTATAACGTGTAACGTATAACGTATAACGTGTGACGTATAACGTGTGACGTATAACGTATAACGTGTAACGTATAACGTATAACGTATAACGTATTACGTATAACGTATAACGTATAACGTATTACGTACAACGTATGACGTATAACGTATAACGTGTGACGTATAACGTATAACGTGTAACGTATAACGTATAACGTATAACGTATAACGTATAACGTATAACGTATAACGTATAACTTATAACGTGTAACGTATAACGTGTAACGTATAACGTGTAACGTATAACGTATAACGTATAACGTATAACGTATAACGTATAACGTATAACGTATAACGTATAACGTATAACGTATTACGTATAACGTATAACGTATAACGTATTACGTACAACGTATGACGTATAACGTATAACGTGTGACGTATAACGTATAACGTGTAACGTATAACGTATAACGTATAACGTATAACGTATAACGTATAACGTATAACGTATAACTTATAACGTATAACGTATAACGTTTAACGTATAACGCATAACGTATAACGTACAACGTGTAACGAAGAACGTATAACGAATAACGTGAAACGAATAACGTATTACATATAACGTATAACGTATAACATATATCGTATAACGTATAACGTGTAACGTATAACGTATAACGTATAACGTATAACGTATAACGTATAACGTATAACGTATAACGTGTAACGTATAACGTATAACGTGTGACGTATAACGTATAACGTGTAACGTATAACGTATAACGTATAACGTATAACGTATAACGTATAACGTATAACGTATAACGTATAACGAATAACGTATAACGTGTAACGTATAACGAATAACGTATAACGTACAACGTGTAACGTATAACGTATAACGTGTGACGTATAACGTGTAACGTATAACGTATGACGTATAACGTATAACGTATAACGTATAACGTGTGACGTATAACGTGTAACGTATAACGTATAACGTATAACGTATAACGTATAACGTATAACGTATAACGTATAACGTATAACGTATAACGTGTAACGTATAACGTATTACGTGTGTCGTATAACGTATAACGTGTAACGTATAACGTATAACGTATAACGTATAACGTATAACGTATAACGTATAACGTATAACGTATAACGTATAACGTGTAACGTATAACGTATAACGTGTGACGTATAACGTATAACGTGTAACGTATAACGTATAACGTATAACGTATAACGTACAACGTGTAACGAAGAACGTATAACGAATAACGTGAAACGAATAACGTATTACATATAACGTATAACGTATAACATATATCGTATAACGTATAACGTGTAACGTATAACGTATAACGTATAACGTATAACGTATAACGTATAACGTATAACGTATAACGTGTAACGTATAACGTATAACGTGTGACGTATAACGTATAACGTGTAACGTATAACGTATAACGTATAACGTATAACGTATAACGTATAACGTATAACGTAAAACGAATAACGTATTACATATTACGTATAACGTATAACATATATCGTATAACGTATAACGTGTAACGTATAACGTATAACGTATAACGTATAACGTATAACGTATAACGTATAACGTGTAACGTATAACGTATAACGTGTGACGTATAACGTATAACGTGTAACGTATAACGTATAACGTATAACGTATAACGTATAACGTATAACGTATAACGTATAACGTATAACGAATAACGTATAACGTGTAACGTATAACGAATAACGTATAACGTACAACGTGTAACGTATAACGTATAACGTGTGACGTATAACGTGTAACGTATAACGTATGACGTATAACGT
Source organism: Ptiloglossa arizonensis (assembly GCF_051014685.1). Classification (NCBI taxonomy): domain Eukaryota; kingdom Metazoa; phylum Arthropoda; class Insecta; order Hymenoptera; family Colletidae; genus Ptiloglossa; species Ptiloglossa arizonensis. The sequence continues at coordinate 2,666,323 of NW_027478391.1, forward strand.
ATAACGTATAACGTATAACGTGTGACGTATAACGTGTAACGTATAACGTATGACGTATGACGTGTATCGTGTAAGCTGTGACGTATAACGTGTAACGTATTACGTATAACGTATAACGTATAACGTATAACGTATAACGTATAACGTATAACGTATAACGTATAACGTATAACGTTTAACGTATAACGTATAACGTATAACGTATAACGTGTAACGTATAACGTATTACGTGTGACGTATAACTTATAACGTGTACCGTATAACGTATAACGTATAACGTGTGACGCATAACGTGTAACGTATAACGTATAACGTATAACGTATAACGTATAACGTATAACGTATAACGTATAACGTATAACGTATAACGTGTAACGTATAACGTATAACGTGTGACGTATAACGTGTAACGTATAACGTATGACGTATAACGTGTATCGTGTAAGCTATGACGTATAACGTATAACGTATAACGTATAACGTTTAACGTATAACGTATAACGTATAATGTATAACGTATAAGGTATAACGTATAACGTATAACGTGTAACGTATAACGTATAACGTGTGACGTATAACGTGTAACGTATAACGTATGACGTATAACGTGTATCGTGTAAGCTATGACGTATAACTTATAACGTATAACGTATAACGTATAACGTGTAACGTATAACGTATAACGTGTAACGTATAACGTATAACGTATAACGTATAACGTATAACGTATAACGTATAACGTATAACGTATAACGTATAACGTATAACGTATAACGTGTAACGTATAACGTATAACGTATAACGTATAACGTGTAACGTATAACGTATAACGTGTGACGTATAACGTGTGACGTATAACGTATAACGTGTAACGTATAACGTATAACGTATTACGTATAACGTATAACGTATAACGTATTACGTACAACGTATGACGTATAACGTATAACGTGTGACGTATAACGTATAACGTGTAACGTATAACGTATAACGTATAACGTATAACGTATAACGTATAACGTATAACGTATAACGTATAACTTATAACGTGTAACGTATAACGTGTAACGTATAACGTGTAACGTATAACGTATAACGTATAACGTATAACGTATAACGTATAACGTATAACGTATAACGTATAACGTATAACGTATAACGTGTAACGTATAACGTATAACGTGTGACGTATAACGTGTAACGTATAACGTATGACGTATAACGTGTATCGTGTAAGCTATGACGTATAACGTATAACGTATAACGTATAACGTATAACGTTTAACGTATAACGTATAACGTATAACGTATAACGTATAAGGTATAACGTATAACGTATAACGTGTAACGTATAACGTATAACGTGTGACGTATAACGTGTAACGTATAACGTATGACGTATAACGTGTATCGTGTAAGCTATGACGTATAACGTATAACGTATAACGTATAACGTATAACGTATAACGTGTAACGTATAACGTATAACGTGTAACGTATAACGTATAACGCACAACGTATAACGTGCAACGCATAACGAAGAACGTATAACGAATAACGTAAATGGTATAACGTATTACATATTACGTATAACGTATAACATATAACGTATAACGTGTAACGTATAACGTGTAACGTATAACGTGTAACGTATAACGTGTAACGTATAACGTATAACGTATAACGTATAACGTATAACGTGTAACGTATAACGTATAACGTATTCCGTATAACGTATAACGTATAACGTATAACGTATAACGAATAACGTATAACGTATAGCGTATAACGTATAACGTATAACGTATAACGTGTAACGTATAACGTGTAACGTATAACGTGTAACGTATAACGTGTAACGTATAACGTGTAACGTATAACGTGTAACGTATCACGTATAACGTATAACGTATAACGCACAACGTATAACGTACAACGCATAACGAAGAACGTATAACGAATAACGTAAATGGTATAACGTATTACATATTACGTATAACGTATAACGTATAACGTATAACGTGTAACGTATAACGTGTAACGTATAACGTGTAACGTATAACGTGTAACGTATAACGTGTAACGTATAACGTGTAACGTATAACGTGTAACGTATAACGTGTAACGTATAACGTGTAACGTATAACGTGTAACGTATAACGTGTAACGTATAACGTATAACGTATAACGTATAACGTATAACGTATAACGTATAACTTATAACGTATAACGTATAACGTATAACGTGTAACGTATAACGTATAACGTGTGACGTATAACGTATAACGTTTAACGTATAACGTATAACGTATAACGTATAACGTATAAGGTATAACGTATAACGTGTAACGTATAACGTATAACGTGTGACGTATAACGTGTAACGTATAACGTATGACGCATAACGTGTATCGTGTAAGCTATGACGTATAACGTATAACGTATAACGTATAACGTATAACGTAGAACGTGTAACGTATAACGTATAACGTGTAACGTATAACGTATAACGTTTAACGTATAACGTATAACGTATAACGTTTAACGTATAACGTATAACGTATAACGTATAACGTATAACGTGTAACGTATAACGTATAACGTGTAACGTATAACGTATAACGTTTAACGTATAACGTATAACGTATAACGTTTAACGTATAACGTATAACGTATAACGTATAACGTATAAGGTATAACGTATAACGTGTAACGTATAACGTATAACGTATAACGTATAACGTATAACGTATAACGTATAACGTGTAACGTATAACGTGTAACGTATAACGTATAACGTGTAACGTATAACGTATAACGTTTAACGTATAACGTATAACGTATAACGTATAACGTATAACGTATAACGTATAAGGTATAACGTATAACGTGTAACGTATAACGTGTAACGTATAACGTGTAACGTATAACGTATAACGTATAACGTATAACGTATAACGTATAATGTATAACGTATAACGTATAACGTATAACGTATAACGTATAACGTATAACGTATAACGTATAACGTATAACGTGTAACGTATAACGTATAACGTGTAACGTATAACGTATAACGTTTAACGTATAACGTATAACGTATAACGTATAACGTATAACGTATAAGGTATAACGTATAACGTATAACGTGTAACGTATAACGTATATCGTGTGACGTATAACGTGTAACGTATAACGTATGACGTATAACGTGTATCGTGTAAGCTATGACGTATAACGTATAACGTATAACGTATAACGTATAACGTATAACGTGTAACGTATAACGTATAACGTGTAACGTATAACGTATAACGTATAACGTATAACGTATAACGTATAACGTATAACGTATAACGTATAACGTATAACGTGTAACGTATAACGTATAACGTATAACGTATAACGTGTAACGTATAACGTATAACGTGTGACGTATAACGGGTGACGTATAACGTATAACGTGTAACGTATAACGTATAACGTATTACGTATAACGTATAACGTATAACGTAATACGTACAACGTATGACGTATAACGTATAACGTGTGACGTATAACGTATAACGTGTAACGTATAACGTATAACGTATAACGTATAACGTATAACGTATAACGTATAACGTATAACTTATAACGTGTAACGTATAACGTGTAACGTATAACGTGTAACGTATAACGTATAACGTATAACGTATAACGTATAACGTATAACGTATAACGTATAACGTATAACGTATAACGTATAACGTATTACGTATAACGTATAACGTATAACGTATAACGTATAACGTGTAACGTATAACGTATAACGTGTGACGTATAACGTGTAACGTATAACGTATGACGTATAACGTATAACGTATAACGTATAACGTATAACGTATAACGTATAACGTATAACGTATAACGTATAACGTATAACGTATAACGTATAACGTATTACGTATAACGTATAACGTATAACGTATAACGTATAACGTGTAACGTATAACGTATAACGTGTGACGTATAACGTGTAACGTATAAAGTATGACGTATAACGTATAACGTATAACGTATAACGTATAACGTATAACGTATAACGTAAAACGTATAACGTATAACGTATAACGTATAACGTATAACGTATAACGTATTTCGTATAACGTATAACGTATAACGTATAACGTATAACGTATAACGTATAACGTATAAAGTATAACGTATAACGTGTAACGTATAACGTATAACGTATAACGTATAACTTATAACGTATAACGTATAACGTTTAACGTATAACGTATAACGTATAACGTATAACATATAACGTATAACGTGTAACGTATAACGTATAACGTGTGACGTATAACGTGTAACGTATAACATATGACGTATAACGTATAACGTATAACGTATTCCGTATAACGTATAACGTATAACGTATAACGTATAACGAATAACGTATAACGTGTAACGTATAACGTATATCGTATAACGTATAACGTATAACGTATAACGTGTAACATATAACGTATAACGTATAACGTATAACTAATAACGTATAACGTATAACGTTTAACGTATAACGTATAACGTATAACGTATAACGTATAACGTATAACGTATAACGTGTAACGTATAACGTATAACGTGTGACGTATAACGTGTAACGTATAACGTATGACGTATAACGTATAACGTATAACGTATAACGTATAACGTATAACGTGTAACGTATAACGTATTACGTGTGACGTATAACGTATAACGTGTAACGTGTAACGTATAACGTATAAAGTATTATATAACGTATAACGTATAACGTATAACGTATAACGTATAACGTATAACGTATAACGTATAACGTATAACGTATAACGTATAACGTATAACGTATAACGTATAACGTATAACGTATAACGTATAACGTATAACGTATAACGTATAACGTATAACGTATAACGTATAGCGTATAACGTATAACGTATAACGTATAACGTATAACGTATAACGTATAACGTATAACGTATAACGTATTACGTATAACGTGTAACGTATAACGTATAACGTGTAACGTATAACGTATAACGTTTAACGTATAACGTATAACGTATAACGTATAACGTATAAGGTATAACGTATAACGTGTAACGTATAACGTATAACGTGTGACGTATAACGTGTAACGTATAACGTATGACGTATAACGTGTATCGTGTAAGCTATGACGTATAACGTATAACGTATAACGTATAACGTATAACGTGTAACGTATAAGGTATAACGTGTAACGTATAACGTATAACGTTTAACGTATAACGTATAACGTATAACGTTTAACGTATAACGTATAACGTTTAACGTATAACGTATAAGGTATAACGTATAACGTGTAACGTATAACGTATAACGTATAACGTATAACGTATAACGTATAACGTATAACGTATAGCGTATAACGTGTAACGTATAACGTATAACGTGTAACGTATAACGTACAACGTTTAACGTATAACGTATAACGTATAACGTATAACGTATAAGGTATAACGTATAACGTGTAACGTATAACGTATAACGTGTGACGTATAACGTGTAACGTATAACGTATGACGTATAACGTGTATCGTGTAAGCTATGACGTATAACGTATAACGTATAACGTATAACGTATAACGTGTAACGTATAACGTATAACGTGTAACGTATAACGTATAACGTTTAACGTATAACGTATAACGTATAACGTTTAACGTATAACGTATAACGTATAACGTATAACGTATAAGGTATAACGTATAACGTGTAACGTATAACGTATAACGTATAACGTATAACGTATAACGTATAACGTATAACATATTACGTATAACGTATAGCGTATAACGTGTAACGTATAACGTATAACGTGTAACGTATAACGTATAACGTTTAACGTATAACGTATAACGTATAACGTATAACGTATAAGGTATAACGTATAACGTGTAACGTATAACGTGTAACGTATAACGTGTAACGTATAACGTATAACGTATAACGTATAACGTGTAACGTATAACGTATAACGTATAACGTATAACGTATAACGTATAACGTATAACGTATAACGTATAACGTATAGCGTATAACGTGTAACGTATAACGTATAACGTGTAACGTATAACGTATAACGTTTAACGTATAACGTATAACGTATAACGTATAACGTTTAACGTATAACGTATAACGTATAACGTATAACATATAACGTATAACGTGTAACGTATAACGTATAACGTGTGACGTATAACGTGTAACGTATAACGTATGACGTATAACGTATAACGTATAACGTATTCCGTATAACGTATAACGTATAACGTATAACGTATAACGAATAACGTATAACGTGTAACGTATAACGTATATCGTATAACGTATAACGTATAACGTATAACGTGTAACATATAACGTATAACGTATAACGTATAACTAATAACGTATAACGTATAACGTTTAACGTATAACGTATAACGTATAACGTATAACGTATAACGTATAACGTATAACGTATAACGTGTAACGTATAACGTATAACGTGTGACGTATAACGTGTAACGTATAACGTATGACGTATAACGTATAACGTATAACGTATAACGTATAACGTATAACGTGTAACGTATAACGTATTACGTGTGACGTATAACGTATAACGTGTAACGTGTAACGTATAACGTATAAAGTATTATATAACGTATAACGTATAACGTATAACGTATAACGTATAACGTATAACGTATAACGTATAACGTATAACGTATAACGTATAACGTATAACGTATAACGTATAACGTATAACGTATAACGTATAACGTATAACGTATAACGTATAACGTATAACGTATAACGTATAACGTATAACGTATAACGTATAGCGTATAACGTATAACGTATAACGTATAACGTATAACGTATAACGTATAACGTATAACGTATAACGTATAACGTATAACGTGTAACGTATAACGTATAACGTGTAACGTATAACGTATAACGTTTAACGTATAACGTATAACGTATAACGTATAACGTATAAGGTATAACGTATAACGTGTAACGTATAACGTATAACGTGTGACGTATAACGTGTAACGTATCACGTATGACGTATAACGTGTATCGTGTAAGCTATGACGTATAACGTATAACGTATAACGTATAACGTATAACGTGTAACGTATAACGTATAACGTGTAACGTATAACGTATAACGTTTAACGTATAACGTATAACGTATAACGTTTAACGTATAACGTATAACGTTTAACGTATAACGTATAAGGTATAACGTATAACGTGTAACGTATAACGTATAACGTATAACGTATAACGTATAACGTATAACGTATAACGTATAGCGTATAACGTGTAACGTATAACGTATAACGTGTAACGTATAACGTATAACGTTTAACGTATAACGTATAACGTATAACGTATAACGTATAAGGTATAACGTATAACGTGTAACGTATAACGTATAACGTGTGACGTATAACGTGTAACGTATAACGTATGACGTATAACGTGTATCGTGTAAGCTATGACGTATAACGTATAACGTATAACGTATAACGTATAACGTGTAACGTATAACGTATAACGTGTAACGTATAACGTATAACGTTTAACGTATAACGTATAACGTATAACGTTTAACGTATAACGTATAACGTATAACGTATAACGTATAAGGTATAACGTATAACGTGTAACGTATAACGTATAACGTATAACGTATAACGTATAACGTATAACGTATAACGTATAACGTATAGCGTATAACGTGTAACGTATAACGTATAACGTGTAACGTATAACGTATAACGTTTAACGTATAACGTATAACGTATAACGTATAACGTATAAGGTATAACGTATAACGTGTAACGTATAACGTGTAACGTATAACGTGTAACGTATAACGTATAACGTATAACGTATAACGTATAACGTATAACGTATAACGTATAACGTATAACGTATAACGTATAACGTATAACGTATAACGTATAACGTATAACGTATAACGTGTAACGTATAACGTATAACGTGTAACGTATAACGTATAACGTTTAACGTATAACGTATAACGTATAACGTATAACGTATAACGTATAAGGTATAACGTATAACGTATAACGTGTAACGTGTAACGTATAACGTATAACGTGTGACGTACAACGTGTAACGTATAACGTATGACGTATAACGTGTATCGTGTAAGCTATGACGTATAACGTATAACGTATAACGTATAACGTATAACGTGTAACGTATAACGTATAACGTGTAACGTATAACGTATAACGTATAACGTATAACGTATAACGTATAACGTATAACGTATAACGAATAACGTATAACGTATAACGTATACCTTATAACGTATAACGTATAACGTATAACGTGTAACGTATAACGTATAACGTGTGACGTATAACGTATAACGTATAACGTATAACGTGTAACGTATAACGTATAACGTTTAACGTATAACGTATAACGTATAACGTATAACGTATAACGTATAACGTATAAGGTATAACGTATAACGTGTAACGTATAACGTATAACGTGTGACGTATAACGTGTAACGTATAACGTATGACGTATAACGTGTATCGTGTAAGCTATGACGTATAACGTATAACGTATAACGTATAACGTATAACGTGTAACGTATAACGTATAACGTGTAACGTATAACGTATAACGTTTAACGTATAACGTATAACGTATAACGTTTAACGTATAACGTATAACGTTTAACGTATAACGTATAAGGTATAACGTATAACGTGTAACGTATAACGTATAACGTATAACGTATAACGTATAACGTATAACGTATAACGTATAGCGTATAACGTGTAACGTATAACGTATAACGTGTAACGTATAACGTATAACGTTTAACGTATAACGTATAACGTATAACGTTTAAGGTATAACGTATAACGTGTAACGTACAACGTATAACGTGTGACGTATAACGTGTAACGTATAACGTATGACGTATAACGTGTATCGTGTAAGCTATGACGTATAACGTATAACGTATAACGTGTAACGTATAACGTATAACGTGTGACGTATAACGTATAACGTATAACGTATAACGTGTAACGTATAACGTATAACGTTTAACGTATAACGTATAAGGTATAACGTATAACGTGTAACGTATAACGTGTAACGTATAACGTGTAACGTATAACGTATAACGTATAACGTATAACGTATAACGTATAACGTATAACGTGTAACGTATAACGTATAACGTGTAACGTATAACGTATAACGTATAACGTATAACGTATAACGTATAACGTATAACGTATAACGAATAACGTATAACGTATAACGTATACCTTATAACGTATAACGTATAACGTATAACGTGTAACGTATAACGTATAACGTGTGACGTATAACGTATAACGTATAACGTATAACGTGTAACGTATAACGTATAACGTTTAACGTATAACGTATAACGTATAACGTATAACGTATAACGTATAACGTATAAGGTATAACGTATAACGTGTAACGTATAACGTATAACGTGTGACGTATAACGTGTAACGTATAACGTATGACGTATAACGTGTATCGTGTAAGCTATGACGTATAACGTATAACGTATAACGTATAACGTATAACGTGTAACGTATAACGTATAACGTGTAACGTATAACGTATAACGTTTCACGTATAACGTATAACGTATAACGTTTAACGTATAACGTATAACGTTTAACGTATAACGTATAAGGTATAACGTATAACGTGTAACGTATAACGTATAACGTATAACGAATAACGTATAACGTATAACGTATAACGTATAGCGTATAACGTGTAACGTATAACGTATAACGTGTAACGTATAACGTATAACGTTTAACGTATAACGTATAACGTATAACGTATAACGTTTAAGGTATAACGTATAACGTGTAACGTACAACGTATAACGTGTGACGTATAACGTGTAACGTATAACGTATGACGTATAACGTGTATCGTGTAAGCTATGACGTATAACGTATAACGTATAACGTGTAACGTATAACGTATAACGTGTGACGTATAACGTATAACGTATAACGTATAACGTGTAACGTATAACGTATAACGTTTAACGTATAACGTATAACGTATAACGTATAACGTATAACGTATAAGGTATAACGTATAACGTATAACGTATAACGTTTAACGTATAACGTATAACGTTTAACGTATAACGTATAAGGTATAACGTATAACGTGTAACGTATAACGTATAACGTATAACGTATAACGTATAACGTATAACGTACAACGTATAGCGTATAACGTGTAACGTATAACGTATAACGTGTAACGTATAACGTATAACGTTTAACGTATAACGTATAACGTATAACGTATAACGTATAACGTATAACGTATAAGGTATAACGTATAACGTGTAACGTATAACGTGTAACGTATAACGTGTAACGTATAACGTATAACGTATAACGTATAACGTATAACGTATAACGTATAACGTATAACGTATAACGTATAACGTATAACGTATAACGTATAACGTATAACGTATAACGTATAACGTATAACGTGTAACGTATAACGTATAACGTGTAACGTATAACGTATAACGTTTAACGTATAACGTATAACGTATAACGTATAACGTATAACGTATAACGTATAAGGTATAACGTATAACGTATAACGTGTAACGTGTAACGTATAACGTATAACGTGTGACGTACAACGTGTAACGTATAACGTATGACGTATAACGTGTATCGTGTAAGCTATGACGTATAACGTATAACGTATAACGTATAACGTATAACGTGTAACGTATAACGTATAACGTGTAACGTATAACGTATAACGTATAACGTATAACGTATAACGTATAACGTATAACGTATAACGAATAACGTATAACGTATAACGTATAACTTATAACGTATAACGTATAACGTATAACGTGTAACGTATAACGTATAACGTGTGACGTATAACGTATAACGTTTAACGTATAACGTATAACGTATAACGTATAAGGTATAACATATAACGTGTAACGTATAACGTATAACGTGTGACGTAAAACGTGTAACGTATAACGTATGACGCATAACGTGTATCGTGTAAGCTATGACACATAACGTATAACGTATAACGTATAACGTATAACGTATAACGTATAACGTATAACGTATAACGTATAACGTATAACGTATAACGTATAACGTATAACGTATAACGTATAACGTATAACGTATAACGTATAACGTATAACGTATAACGTATAACGTATAACGTATAACGTATAACGTATAACGTATAACGTATAACGTATAACGTATAACGTATAACTAATAACGTATAACGTATAACGTTTAACGTATAACGTATAACGTATAACGTATAACGTATAACGTATAACGTATAACGTATAACGTGTAACGTATAACGTATAACGTGTGACGTATAACGTGTAACGTATAACGTATGACGTATAACGTATAACGTATAACGTATAACGTATAACGTATAACGTGTAACGTATAACGTATTACGTGTGACGTATAACGTATAACGTGTAACGTGTAACGTATAACGTATAAAGTATTATATAACGTATAACGTATAACGTATAACGTATAACGTATAACGTATAACGTATAACGTATAACGTATAACGTATAACGTATAACGTATAACGTATAACGTATAACGTATAACGTATAACGTATAACGTATAACGTATAACGTATAACGTATAACGTATAACGTATAACGTATAACGTATAACGTATAACGTATAGCGTATAACGTATAACGTATAACGTATAACGTATAACGTATAACGTATAACGTATAACGTATAACGTATAACGTATAACGTGTAACGTATAACGTATAACGTGTAACGTATAACGTATAACGTTTAACGTATAACGTATAACGTATAACGTATAACGTATAAGGTATAACGTATAACGTGTAACGTATAACGTATAACGTGTGACGTATAACGTGTAACGTATCACGTATGACGTATAACGTGTATCGTGTAAGCTATGACGTATAACGTATAACGTATAACGTATAACGTATAACGTGTAACGTATAACGTATAACGTGTAACGTATAACGTATAACGTTTAACGTATAACGTATAACGTATAACGTTTAACGTATAACGTATAACGTTTAACGTATAACGTATAAGGTATAACGTATAACGTGTAACGTATAACGTATAACGTATAACGTATAACGTATAACGTATAACGTATAACGTATAGCGTATAACGTGTAACGTATAACGTATAACGTGTAACGTATAACGTATAACGTTTAACGTATAACGTATAACGTATAACGTATAACGTATAAGGTATAACGTATAACGTGTAACGTATAACGTATAACGTGTGACGTATAACGTGTAACGTATAACGTATGACGTATAACGTGTATCGTGTAAGCTATGACGTATAACGTATAACGTATAACGTATAACGTATAACGTGTAACGTATAACGTATAACGTGTAACGTATAACGTATAACGTTTAACGTATAACGTATAACGTATAACGTTTAACGTATAACGTATAACGTATAACGTATAACGTATAAGGTATAACGTATAACGTGTAACGTATAACGTATAACGTATAACGTATAACGTATAACGTATAACGTATAACGTATAACGTATAGCGTATAACGTGTAACGTATAACGTATAACGTGTAACGTATAACGTATAACGTTTAACGTATAACGTATAACGTATAACGTATAACGTATAAGGTATAACGTATAACGTGTAACGTATAACGTGTAACGTATAACGTGTAACGTATAACGTATAACGTATAACGTATAACGTATAACGTATAACGTATAACGTATAACGTATAACGTATAACGTATAACGTATAACGTATAACGTATAACGTATAACGTATAACGTGTAACGTATAACGTATAACGTGTAACGTATAACGTATAACGTTTAACGTATAACGTATAACGTATAACGTATAACGTATAACGTATAAGGTATAACGTATAACGTATAACGTGTAACGTGTAACGTATAACGTATAACGTGTGACGTACAACGTGTAACGTATAACGTATGACGTATAACGTGTATCGTGTAAGCTATGACGTATAACGTATAACGTATAACGTATAACGTATAACGTGTAACGTATAACGTATAACGTGTAACGTATAACGTATAACGTATAACGTATAACGTATAACGTATAACGTATAACGTATAACGAATAACGTATAACGTATAACGTATACCTTATAACGTATAACGTATAACGTATAACGTGTAACGTATAACGTATAACGTGTGACGTATAACGTATAACGTATAACGTATAACGTGTAACGTATAACGTATAACGTTTAACGTATAACGTATAACGTATAACGTATAACGTATAACGTATAACGTATAAGGTATAACGTATAACGTGTAACGTATAACGTATAACGTGTGACGTATAACGTGTAACGTATAACGTATGACGTATAACGTGTATCGTGTAAGCTATGACGTATAACGTATAACGTATAACGTATAACGTATAACGTATAACGTGTAACGTATAACGTATAACGTGTAACGTATAACGTATAACGTTTAACGTATAACGTATAACGTATAACGCATAACGTGTATCGTGTAAGCTATGACGCATAACGTATAACGTATAACGTATAACGTATAACGTATAACGTATAACGTATAACGTATAACGTATAACGTATAACGTATAACGTATAACTTATAACGTATAACGTATAACGTATAACGTGTAACGTATAGCGTATAACGTATAACGTATAACGTATAACGTGTAACGTATAACGTGTAACGTATAACGTGTAACGTATAACGTATAACGTGTAACGTATAACGTATAACGTATAACGTATAACGTATAACGTATAACGTATAACGTATAACGAATAACGTATAACGTATAACGTATAACTTATAACGTATAACGTATAACGTGTAACGTATAACGTATAACGTATTCCGTATAACGTATAACGTATAACGTATAACGTATAACGAATAACGTATAACGTATAGCGTATAACGTATAACGTATAACGTATAACGTGTAACGTATAACGTGTAACGTATAACGTGTAACGTATAACGTGTAACGTATAACGTGTAACGTATAACGTGTAACGTATCACGTATAACGTATAACGTATAACGCACAACGTATAACGTACAACGCATAACGAAGAACGTATAACGAATAACGTAAATGGTATAACGTATTACATATTACGTATAACGTATAACGTATAACGTATAACGTGTAACGTATAACGTGTAACGTATAACGTGTAACGTATAACGTGTAACGTATAACGTGTAACGTATAACGTGTAACGTATAACGTGTAACGTATAACGTGTAACGTATAACGTGTAACGTATAACGTGTAACGTATAACGTATAACGTATAACGTATAACGTATAACGTATAACGTATAACGTATAACGTATAACTTATAACGTATAACGTATAACGTATAACGTGTAACGTATAGCGTATAACGTATAACGTATAACGTATAACGTGTAACGTATAACGTGTAACGTATAACGTGTAACGTATAACGTGTAACGTATAACGTGTAACGTATAACGTGTAACGTATAACGTGTAACGTATCACGTATAACGTATAACGTATAACGCACAACGTATAACGTACAACGCATAACGAAGAACGTATAACGAATAACGTAAATGGTATAACGTATTACATATTACGTATAACGTATAACGTATAACGTATAACGTGTAACGTATAACGTGTAACGTATAACGTATAACGTGTGACGTATAACGTATAACGTATAACGTATAACGTGTAACGTATAACGTATAACGTTTAACGTATAACGTATAACGTATAACGTATAACGTATAACGTATAAGGTATAACGTATAACGTGTAACGTATAACGTACAACGTGTGACGTATAACGTGTAACGTATAACGTATGACGTATAACGTGTATCGTGTAAGCTATGACGTATAACGTATAACGTATAACGTATAACGTATAACGTGTAACGTATAACGTATAACGTGTAACGTATAACGTATAACGTTTAACGTATAACGTATAACGTATAACGTTTAACGTATAACGTATAACGTTTAACGTATAACGTATAAGGTATAACGTATAACGTGTAACGTATAACGTATAACGTATACCGTATAACGTATAACGTATAACGTATAACGTATAGCGTATAACGTGTAACGTATAACGTATAACGTGTAACGTATAACGTATAACGTTTAACGTATAACGTATAACGTATAACGTATAACGTTTAAGGTATAACGTATAACGTGTAACGTATAACGTATAACGTGTGACGTATAACGTGTAACGTATAACGTATGACGTATAACGTGTATCGTGTAAGCTATGACGTATAACGTATAACGTATAACGTATAACGTATAACGTGTAACGTATAACGTATAACGTGTAACGTATAACGTATAACGTTTAACGTATAACGTATAACGTATAACGTTTAACGTATAACGTATAACGTATAACGTATAACGTATAAGGTATAACGTATAACGTGTAACGTATAACGTATAACGTATAACGTATAACGTATAAGGTATAACGTATAACGTGTAACGTATAACGTACAACGTGTGACGTATAACGTGTAACGTATAACGTATGACGTATAACGTGTATCGTGTAAGCTATGACGTATAACGTATAACGTATAACGTATAACGTATAACGTGTAACGTATAACGTATAACGTGTAACGTATAACGTATAACGTTTAACGTATAACGTATAACGTATAACGCATAACGTGTATCGTGTAAGCTATGACGCATAACGTATAACGTATAACGTATAACGTATAACGTATAACGTATAACGTATAACGTATAACGTATAACGTATAACGTATAACGTATAACGTATAACGTATAACGTATAACGTATAACGTATAACGTATAACGTATAACGTATAACGTATAACGTATAACGTATAACGTATAACGTATAACGTATAACGTATAACGTATAACGTATAACGTATAACGTATAACGTCTAACGTATAACGTATAACGTGTGACGTATAACGTGTAACGTGTAACGTATAACGTGTAACGTATAACGTATAACGCACAACGTATAACGTGCAACGCATAACGAAGAACGTATAACGAATAACGTAAATGGTATAACGTATTACATATTACGTATAACGTATAACATATAACGTATAACGTGTAACGTATAACGTGTAACGTATAACGTGTAACGTATAACGTGTAACGTATAACGTATAACGTATAACGTATAACGTATAACGTGTAACGTATAACGTATAACGTATTCCGTATAACGTATAACGTATAACGTATAACGTATAACGAATAACGTATAACGTATAGCGTATAACGTATAACGTATAACGTATAACGTGTAACGTATAACGTGTAACGTATAACGTGTAACGTATAACGTGTAACGTATAACGTGTAACGTATAACGTGTAACGTATCACGTATAACGTATAACGTATAACGCACAACGTATAACGTACAACGCATAACGAAGAACGTATAACGAATAACGTAAATGGTATAACGTATTACATATTACGTATAACGTATAACGTATAACGTATAACGTGTAACGTATAACGTGTAACGTATAACGTGTAACGTATAACGTGTAACGTATAACGTGTAACGTATAACGTGTAACGTATAACGTGTAACGTATAACGTGTAACGTATAACGTGTAACGTATAACGTGTAACGTATAACGTATAACGTATAACGTATAACGTATAACGTATAACGTATAACGTATAACGTATAACGTATAACTTATAACGTATAACGTATAACGTATAACGTGTAACGTATAACGTATAACGTGTGACGTATAACGTATAACGTTTAACGTATAACGTATAACGTATAACGTATAACGTATAAGGTATAACGTATAACGTGTAACGTATAACGTATAACGTGTGACGTATAACGTGTAACGTATAACGTATGACGCATAACGTGTATCGTGTAAGCTATGACGTATAACGTATAACGTATAACGTATAACGTATAACGTATAACGTATAACGTGTAACGTATAACGTATAACGTGTAACGTATAACGTATAACGTTTAACGTATAACGTATAACGTATAACGTTTAACGTGTAACGTATAACGTATAACGTATAACGTATAACGTATAACGTATAACGTATAACGTATAACGTATAACGTATAACGTATAACGTGTAACGTATAACGTATAACGTATAACGTATAAGGTATAACGTATAACGTATAACGTATAACGTGTAACGTATAACGTATAACGTGTAACGTATAACGTATGTGGGGGGGAGTCGCCGTGGTGGGGTGCTACGTTTCGCCCAACTGCGGCCTTGCTGCCTTCGAGCAGTACTTGGCCGGGGTGGGGGCGTGCCTCACAAGGATTGCGCCCCGGCCGGTGCTGGTCCTGGGGGACTTCAATGCCTGGTCTGTGGCATGGGGGTCCCCCAGGACCAATCGGAGGGGCGAGGCTCTGGGCGACTGGGCGGCGGGCTTCGACCTCCGGTTGATTAACCGGGGGTCGGAGCTGACGTGCGTGCGGCGCGGGGGAGGGTCCATAGTGGATTTGACGTTTGGATCCCCCGGCGCCGCGCGTATGGTGTCCGGGTGGGACGTGGTGGTGGGGGAGGAGACATTATCGGACCACCGGTATATCCGCGTGGTCTTGACCTCCCCCGAGGCCGCCGCGGCCCCGCACCGACACCTCCGCCCGGGAGCGGGTAGCGCCCCACCACCACCACGCAGATGGGCGCTTCGGCGCCTTGACAAGGACGTCCTGGTGGCGGCCGCTCTGGCCGAAACCTGGCCTCGACGGGAGACCAGGCTGCCCGACCTGGAGGGGGCCGTGGCTCGGCTCGGGAGCGCCGTCGCGCGCATTTGCGACGCGGCGATGCCCCGGGCCGGGCCGCGGTCTCCTCGTCGGGCGGTGTACTGGTGGTCGGGCGAAATCGGGGAATTGCGGACAGCATGCGTCCGGGCCCGACGCCAGTACACCCGCGCGCGTCGTCGGGCCGGACGGAACGGCGACGACGGCGCGCGGGCTAGGGCGGCGGAACTGTACGAGTCCTATCGCGCGGGAAAGAGGGCTCTGCAGGTCGCCATCAAACGGGCCAAGGCCCAGAGCTGGAAGGAGCTCCTCGAGACCCTCGAGCGGGATCCATGGGGGCGCCCATACCGGATAGTTCTGAATAAACTCCGGCCATGGGCGCCCCCGATCACCGAGGGTCTCGACCCCCAGCTCTTGAGGGACGTGGTCGACACGCTCTTCCCGATCGTGGGGGAGAGCGGGCCACGTCCCTCTGCGGACCCGACCACCTGGTCCGCGGAGCTGGGGGTCTCGGCTGGGGAGCTAGCCGCGGCCATCCGAAGACTCGGGGCGAAGGATACTGCCCCGGGTCCTTCGGGAGTGCCCGGCCGAGTCTTGGTCTTGGCCGCGGACGTCCTGGGTGACGGCCTCCGGGAGCTATTCGACCGCTGCCTGGAGGCCGGGCGATTCCCCTCCGCATGGAAGGTGGCCCGAATGGTCCTCCTCCGGAAAGAGGGTAGGCCCGCGGACTCTCCGTCAGCGTACCGGCCGATTTGCCTGCTCGACGATGTGGGCAAGCTCCTAGAAAGAGTCGTGGCGGCCCGCATCGTCGGGCACCTGTCGCGGGGTGGGCCCGGGCTGGCGGAGTGCCAGTTCGGGTTCCGGGAGGGCCGGTCGACGATCGACGCGATTCGACGCGTCCGGTCCCTCTCGGCCTCGGCGGTCTCCCGGGGTGGGGTGGCATTGGCGGTGTCCTTGGACATCGCCAATGCGTTTAACACCCTACCCTGGGCGGCGATTAGGCGGGGGCTTGAGGAACATCGAGTCCCCGCCTACCTTAGGGCAGTCGTCGAGGACTACCTCCGCGACAGGTGGATCGAGTATCCGGGCCGGTGCGGGACGGAGAGGAGAGCGGTGTACTCCGGGGTTCCGCAGGGGTCGGTGTTAGGACCCCTGCTGTGGAACCTCGGGTACGACACCGTCCTGCGGGCCGAAGACCTCCCCGACGGCGTCAGTCTGACATGTTACGCGGACGACACCTTGTTGTTGGCCGTCGGGGGGGACTGGAGGGGGGCTGTTCGGGCCGCCGAGGACGGTGTCCGGCGCGTCGTCTCCCGGATCAGGGGGATCGGTTTGGAGGTGGCTCTCCACAAAACCGAGGTACTCGGGATGTATAGACCCCGGGGAGAGCCGCCTCCCCCCCTGATCCGGGTGGGTGAGACAGACGTCGAGGTGAGGTCTCAGATGAAATATCTGGGACTTCACCTCGACAGCCACTGGCGCTTCGAGGGCCATTTCCGGGCCCTGGCCCCGCGGTTGGAGAGGATAGTTGGCGCTTTGGGCCGTATCCTCCCCAACCTGCGGGGCCCGAGTGACCGGGTTCGCCGCCTCTACGCGGGAATGGTCCACTCGGTGGCCCTATACGGGGCCCCCGTTTGGGCGGGCGACCTGGCCGCCTCCCGGCGCAGCAAGGTATTGCTGCGCCGGGTTCAAAGGCGGCTTGCATTGCGGATCGCCCGGGGGTACCGGACCGTTTCGTATGAGGCGGCGAGCGTCCTGTCAGGGCTACCCCCGGCGGACTTGATCGCGGGCGCGCATGCGGCTTTCTACGAGGGCCGCATGCGCGCCCGCGAGGATGGGGTGGTCCTGGCGGGATGCGAGGTGGAGGCCCTCAGGCGCCAGGCCCGGGAGTCCATGCTGCAGCTTTGGCAGCAGCGGCTGGCCGAGCCGTTGTTCGGCCAGAGGACTGTCCGGGCTATCCGGCCGGTCCTGTTTGAGTGGCTGGGTAGGCGCTTCGGCTCACTCACCTACCGGTTGGTGCAGGTGCTGTCCGGGCACGGATGCTTCGGACAGTACCTGTGCCGGATCGGTGTGGAAGAGGCGGCGCGCTGCTGGCACTGTCCAGCGGACGAGGACACGGCGCAACACACCCTCGAGGTGTGTCCGGCCTGGGGGGTGGAGCGCCGTGTCCTCACGGCTGTGATTGGGGCGGACCTATCGCTGCCGGGCGTGGTACAGGCCATGCTCGGCAGCGAGACGAAGTGGCGGGCCGTGGTCTCCTTCTGCGAGGAGGTAATCTCGCAGAAGAAGGCCGCGAGCCGCATTCGCGAGAGCGGGCGACCGCGAGCGAGGCCCCGTCCGAGGCCGGGGGCGGGTGGGCCTCCGGAAGGGCCGGGGAGGCCACCCTGAGAGCGGCGGGCGGTGGTGCGTAGCCCTTGAGGCTCGTGCCACCGCCCGTCGTCTAAAGGGTGGGTAGAGTAAGGGACGGCGACGCTCTCGAGGGCGGAGAGGCCAGAGCCGCCCTCGGGAGCGTACGAGCCGGGGTGCGGCCGCGCCGACGGCACGGTCCCAGGGCCGTGCCTCCGGCGCGGCTATGGGGGCCGTGGGCGGTCGCGAGTGTGGGACTCGCGGCCGCCCTCGGGCGGCCCCCGGGAGTGGGACGTCGGAGCAGTGTGGCCCTGCTCCGACGTCGGGCGCCAGAGCGCCGAGGAGAAAACAGGGAAGGGAGGGTGAAGTACCCCCTCCCTTCCCTGGAACGGGAGGACACGGGCGCGAGAGCCCTGCACGGGGGAGCACCTGATGTTATGATGTCTTCGGTCCCAGGTGCTCCCCCTGCATAGTGCGAGGATGGCCACCGTGGTGGGTTTTAGTGGGTAGGTCCCGCGCCCGATGGGTTTCCTTCCGGGCGCGGGGAATCCCACACTCCCCCCGCCCCTCCCCAGGCGGCGGGGGGGTCTTTCGAAGATTTCCCCCACGTTAAAAAAAAAAAAAAAAAAAAAAAAAAAAAAAAAAAAAAACGTATAACGTATAACGTTTAACGTATAACGTATAACGTATAACGTTTAACGTATAACGTATAACGTATAACGTATAACGTATAAGGTATAACGTATAACGTGTAACGTATAACGTATAACGTATAACGTATAACGTGTAACGTATAACGTATAACGTATAACGTGTAACGTATAACGTGTAACGTATAACGTATAACGTGTAACGTATAACGTATAACGTTTAACGTATAACGTATAACGTATAACGTATAACGTATAAGGTATAACGTATAACGTATAACGTGTAACGTATAACGTATATCGTGTGACGTATAACGTGTAACGTATAACGTATGACGTATAACGTGTATCGTGTAAGCTATGACGTATAACGTATAACGTATAACGTATAACGTATAACGTATAACGTATAACGTGTAACGTATAACGTATAACGTTTAACGTATAACGTATAACGTATAACGTTTAACGTATAACGTATAACGTATAACGTATAACGTATAAGGTATAACATATAACGTGTAACGTATAACGTATAACGTATAACGTATAACGTATAACGTATAACGTATAACGTATAACGTGTAACGTATAACGTGTAACGTATAACGTATAACGTGTAACGTATAACGTATAACGTTTAACGTATAACGTATAACGTATAACGTATAACGTATAAGGTATAACGTATAACGTATAACGTGTAACGTATAACGTATATCGTGTGACGTATAACGTGTAACGTATAACGTATGACGTATAACGTGTATCGTGTAAGCTATGACGTATAACGTATAACGTATAACGTATAACGTATAACGTATAACGTATAACGTGTAACGTATAACGTACAACGTATAACGTATAACGTATAACGTATAACGTATAACGTATAACGTATAACGTATAACGTATAACGTGTAACGTATAACGTATAACGTATAACGTATAACGTATAACGTGTAACGTATAACGTATAACGTATAACGTATAACGTATAACGTATAACGTATAACGTATAACGTATAACGTATAACGTATAACGTATAACGTGTAACGTATAACGTATAACGTGTAACGTATAACGTGTAACGTATAACGTATAACGTGTGACGTATAACGTGTAACGTATAACGTGTAACGTATAACGTGTAACGTATAACGTGTAACGTATAACGTGTAACGTATAACGTGTAACGTATAACGTGTAACGTATAACGTATAACGTATAACGTATAACGTATAACGTATAACGTATAACGTATAACGTATAACGTATAACGTATAACGTGTAACGTATAACGTATAACGTGTGACGTATAACGTATAACGTTTAACGTATAACGTATAACGTATAACGTATAACGTATAAGGTATAACGTATAACGTGTAACGTATAACGTATAACGTGTGACGTATAACGTGTAACGTATAACGTATGACGCATAACGTGTATCGTGTAAGCTATGACGTATTACGTATAACGTATAACGTATAACGTATAACGTATAACGTGTAACGTATAACGTATAACGTGTAACGCATAACGTATAACGTTTAACGTATAACGTATAACGTGTAACGTATAACGTATAACGTGTAACGTATAACGTATAACGTTTAACGTATAACGTATAACGTATAACGTATAACGTATAACGTATAAGGTATAACGTATAACGTATAACGTGTAACGTATAACGTATATCGTGTGACGTATAACGTGTAACGTATAACGTATGACGTATAACGTGTATCGTGTAAGCTATGACGTATAACGTATAACGTATAACGTATAACGTATAACGTATAACGTATAACGTATAACGTGTAACGTATAACGTATAACGTGTAACGTATAACGTATAACGTATAACGTATAACGTATAACGTATAACGTATAACGTATAACGTATAACGTATAACGTATAACGTATAACGTATAACGTGTAACGTATAACGTATAACGTATAACGTATAACGTGTAACGTATAACGTATAACGTGTGACGTATAACGTGTGACGTATAACGTATAACGTGTAACGTATAACGTATAACGTATTACGTATAACGTATAACGTATAACGTATTACGTACAACGTATTACGTATAACGTATAACGTGTGACGTATAACGTATAACGTGTAACGTATAACGTATAACGTATAACGTATAACGTATAACGTATAACGTATAACGTGTGGCGGCACTACCCACGTTTGCCACCAGAGGGAAACTCACCATCAACCGTTTCCCGCAAGTTCCCGTACCTGCTCCGATCGCTATATATACGACCTCTTACCGATCTTCCAATGTCCCGGCGTATAAGGCAGGGCCTGCTAGGATGCCTTACTGACGAGTCCACTAGCAGGCCCGGGATGAAACGCTTATCCCCACTTCCTTATATCTCCGTTCGCTCCTTCCTCACATACTTTAATTTAGCGCCGCCAAAGTGGTGACCCCGTCTAAGAACCAACGCAACCTTCTGGACAACAGCACAGCAGCAGTACAGGTGCAGCACAAGACGATGGAAGGAACGCAACGTAAAGGCCGATTTTTCGTAAATCCCCCTCTCCGAGGGTTGACTCCTCGACCTGCCAGCGACGACACGAACGCTATACTCCCGGCTAACCATCAGGATCAACCCCAGGAGGACAGCAGGCAGCTTGTCGACATTATTCACCGACCACACCGATGCGTTTCATAAATACTGGTACGCGCACGCATCAACGTCGGACAACAAGCGAAAACGCGGCTTGAGCAAACGATGCTCGCCACGCGTATTCCGCAATCGACAGCAGCTGGGCCTTACTACGAAAAAGAAGCATTCTTCCCTTCCACCGCTCTGGACAACCTCCTCCTGTGCCTGTTGTGCCAAACCGAACTACGGAACAAATACCTACGCCACTGGGACATCAGGACGGAACTTCAAAGTATCGTTTACCACTGGCAAGGGGGTTATGTGGCGGCACTACCCACGTTTGCCACCAGAGGGAAACTCACCATCAACCGTTTCCCGCAAGTTCCCGTACCTGCTCCGATCGCTATATATACGACCTCTTACCGATCTTCCAATGTCCCGGCGTATAAGGCAGGGCCTGCTAGGATGCCTTACTGACGAGTCCACTAGCAGGCCCGGGATGAAACGCTTATCCCCACTTCCTTATATTTCCGTTCGCTCCTTTCTAACATACTTTAATTTAGCGCCGCCAAAAACGTATAACTTATAACGTGTAACGTATAACGTGTAACGTATAACGTGTAACGTATAACGTATAACGTATAACGTATAACGTATAACGTATAACGTATAACGTATAACGTATAACGTATAACGTATAACGTATTACGTATAACGTATAACGTATAACGTATTACGTACAACGTATGACGTATAACGTATAACGTGTGACGTATAACGTATAACGTGTAACGTATAACGTATAACGTTTAACGTATAACGTATAACGTATAACGTATAACGTATAACGTATAACGTATAAGGTATAACGTATAACGTGTAACGTATAACGTGTGACGTATAACGTATAACGTGTAACGTATAACGTATAACGTATAACGTATAACGTATAAGGTGTAACGTATAACGTATAACTTATAACGTATAACGTGTAACGTATAACGTATAACGTATAACGTATAACGTATAACGTGTAACGTATAACGTATAACGTGTAACGTATAACGTATAACGTTTAACGTATAACGTATAACGTTTAACGTATAACGTATAACGTATAAGGTATAACGTATAACGTGTAACGTATAACGTGTGACGTATAACGTATAACGTGTAACGAATAACGTATAACGTATAACGTATAACGTATAACGTATAACGTATAACGTATAACGTATAACGTATAACGTGTAACGTATAACGTATAACGTGTAACGTATAACGTATAACGTTTAACGTATAACGTATAACGTATAACGTTTAACGTATAACGTATAACGTATAAGGTATAACGTATAACGTGTAACGTATAACGTATAACGTATAAGGTATAACGTATAACGTGTAACGTATAACGTGTAACGTATAACGTGTAACGTATAACGTATAACGTATAACGTATAACGTATAACGTATAATGTATAACGTATAACGTATAACGTATAACGTATAACGTATAACGTATAACGTATAACGTATAACGTGTAACGTATAACGTATAACGTATAACGTATAACGTATAACGTGTAACGTATAACGTATAACGTGTAACGTATAACGTATAACGTCTAACGTATAACGTATAACGTGTGACGTATAACGTGTAACGTGTAACGTATAACGTGTAACGTATAACGTATAACGCACAACGTATAACGTACAACGCATAACGAAGAACGTATAACGAATAACGTAAATGGTATAACGTATTACATATTACGTATAACGTATAACATATAACGTATAACGTGTAACGTATAACGTGTAACGTATAACGTGTAACGTATAACGTGTAACGTATAACGTGTAACGTATAACGTGTAACGTATAACGTGTAACG
Organism: Ptiloglossa arizonensis; assembly: GCF_051014685.1. Lineage (NCBI taxonomy): Eukaryota > Metazoa > Arthropoda > Insecta > Hymenoptera > Colletidae > Ptiloglossa > Ptiloglossa arizonensis. The sequence continues at coordinate 2,691,936 of NW_027478391.1, forward strand.
TATAACTTATAACGTATAACGTATAACGTTTAGCGTATAACGTATAACGTATAACGTATAACATATAACGTATAACGTGTAACGTATAACGTATAACGTATGACGTATAAAGTATAACGTATAACGTATTCCGTATAACGTATAACGTATAACGTATAACGTATAACGAATAACGTATAACGTATTACGTGTGACGTATAACGTATAACGTGTAACGTGTAACGTATAACGTATAAAGTATTATATAACGTATAACGTATAACGTATAACGTATAACGTATAACGTATAACGTATAACGTATAACGTATAACGTATAACGTATAACGTATAACGTATAACGTATAACGTATAACGTATAACGTATAACGTATAACGCATAACGTATAACGTATAACGTATAACGTATAACGTATAACGTATAACGTATAACGTATAACGTATAACGTATAACGTATAACGTATAACGTATAACGTATAACGTATAACGTCTAACGTATAACGTATAACGTGTGACGTATAACGTGTAACGTGTAACGTATAACGTGTAATGTATAACGTATAACGCACAACGTATAACGTGCAACGCATAACGAAGAACGTATAACGAATAACGTAAATGGTATAACGTATTACATATTACGTATAACGTATAACATATAACGTATAACGTGTAACGTATAACGTGTAACGTATAACGTGTAACGTATAGCGTGTAACGTATAACGTATAACGTATAACGTATAACGTATAACGTATAACGTGTAACGTATAACGTATAACGTATTCCGTATAACGTATAACGTATAACGTATAACGTATAACGAATAACGTATAACGTATAACGTATAACGTATAACGTATAACGTATACCGTGTAACGTATAACGTGTAACGTATCACGTGTAACGTATAACGTGTAACGTATAACGTGTAACGTATAACGTGTAACGTATCACGTATAACGTATAACGTATAACGCACAACGTATAACGTACAACGCATAACGAAGAACGTATAACGAATAACGTAAATGGTATAACGTATTACATATTACGTATAACGTATAACATATAACGTATAACGTGTAACGTATAACGTGTAACGTATAACGTGTAACGTATAACGTGTAACGTATAACGTGTAACGTATAACGTGTAACGTATAACGTGTAACGTATAACGTGTAACGTATAACGTGTAACGTATAACGTGTAACGTATAACGTGTAACGTATAACGTATAACGTATAACGTATAACGTATAACGTATAACGTATAACGTATAACGTGTAACGTATAACGTATAACGTGTGACGTATAACGTATAACGTTTAACGTATAACGTATAACGTATAACGTATAACGTATAAGGTATAACGTATAACGTGTAACGTATAACGTATAACGTGTGACGTATAACGTGTAACGTATAACGTATGACGCATAACGTGTATCGTGTAAGCTATGACGTATTACGTATAACGTATAACGTATAACGTATAACGTATAACGTGTAACGTATAACGTATAACGTGTAACGTATAACGTATAACGTTTAACGTATAACGTATAACGTATAACGTTTAACGTATAACGTATAACGTATAACGTATAACGTATAAGGTATAACGTATAACGTGTAACGTATAACGTATAACGTATAACGTATAACGTATAACGTATAACGTATAACGTATAACGTGTAACGTATAACGTATAACGTGTAACGTATAACGTATAACGTTTAACGTATAACGTATAACGTATAACGTATAACGTATAACGTATAAGGTATAACGTATAACGTGTAAAGTATAACGTGAAACGTATAACGTGTAACGTATAACGTATAACGTATAACCTATAACGTATAACGTATAATGTATGGGAGTCGTGCGCCGGCAGCCGACGGAGACGGACGTGTGCGGCGTGTCGGGACGGCGGGACGTTGTGTTGACGTTGTGTTGTGTTGTTCGCATTGAAAAGGTAGGACCCGTACACGCGAACCGCACGCACGTGCGTACGAGGGTTTTGATTCGTTGAACAATCGAGAGATCATCGGTGAACGGTGCTGTGACACGTTAACTACGGGTGCACGCGGGTGTGTCTATAAATAGCTTCGTGTGATTCGGAGTGTCGCGTTTGATCCACGTGCTCTTTCGGAGCAGGTCACGGAGAAAAGATTGTCAACAAGAAACACGGACCGCGGGGCACGAGCGAACGGCGGAAAACAAGGACAGGAGAAGGACGGTGTGGTGCGTATCGGGACGTTGTGTTGTTCGCATTAAAAAGGTAAGACCCGTACACGCGAATCGCACGCACGTGCGTACGAGGGTTCGATTCGATTCGTTGAACAATCGAGAGTTCATCGGTGAACGGTGCTGCGACACGTTAACTACGGGTGCACGCGGGTGTGTCTATAAATAGCTTCGTGTGATTCGGAGTGTCGCGTTCGATCCACGTGCTCTTTCCGAGCAGGTCACGGAGAAAAGATTGTCAACAAGAAACACGGACCGCGGGGCACGGGCGAACGAACGGCGGAAAACAAGGACAGAGAACAGTCACCTGCTATCGGATTCGGAACGATCGTTTCGCGAACGAATCGCGTCGATGTTGACAACAGCATCGTATACGCGCGTGTTTCCCTTCCGTCCTCGTGACATAAACACATCGTAAACACGCGCGACGCGCGACGCGCTCGCGTATTCATTACGTATTCATTACGAAATTCCGACGAGTCCTTGTCTCGTATACTCGTCCCGGTCGTGTAAACAAAAAGCGGGACGGAACACGCTGGGCGGAAGTGCCCCGCGGATTATCGGATTATCGGATTATCGGATTATCGGATTATCGGATTATCGCGATACGCGGTACTTTCGACAAATTGGCGCGTTCCATTCGATCGCGGTAGCGGGAATCGATATATCGCGAGATTCTCGCCGACGTCACCGAGTAAAAAGGAACGAATACCCGAAGTGTGATCCTTGCTCGGAACGAGAATACGAAATCCTGTTAACTCGATCCGTTAATGTAACGGGCACGAAGACTGGCCGGCGACTACTCGGTGACGCGTCCGCGCGTATCATATGCGCGTATCAACGGAACGAAATCGCGCGTAAATAAAACTTGTTGTTCCGGGACGGGCGCAACAGCGGAAGAAGAGGAATCGAACACGCGGAGAAGCTTGCCGTGGTTCGTAACGGCGGACGAAGGGAAGGGGACGAGAGGCGAACGATGCTGTCCGGTCGTCGCGGTTAATTCGCACGTGTCGCGATGTCGGGCGGCAAGGCGGGCGTCCGTGGCACCGGCGCCGAGTGCAGGAAGTTCGCGCCGAACATATTCAACAAGAGCAAGTGCAGCAGCTGCTTCAAGCAGAAGGAGGAGCACAGCGCGGAGGCTCTGGAATGCAACAGGGCCACGAGGAAGATTTCAAAATGCGGATACCTGTTCGTCGCCCCCGGCTGGGACTTCTCGAATCCCCTGAATCGGACCAAGAGGTGGCAGAGAAGATGGTTCGATCTGTACGACGACGGGGAGCTAACGTACTCGGTGGACGAACACACAAGGGTTAGAAGGAAGATAATATGTTCTGGGATTGGAGGTGTTTGTAGAAGAGAAGAAGAGAAGAAGGGAATCGTAGGTGGATTTTGTTCGATGTGAGTCTAAGTTTCGAGGGGATCCCTCAGGGGCTGTAGCTTGTTGCTACAGTACGGGACTGGCAAACCCGAGGTGCCCGATGCCAAACCACACCGTAAGACTCCTGTTGGTCGTCGCAACGACCCACTCCCAATTCCTCTTTTGGCTTTGAGAGTGGTACGTGACGGCAGGAGGGACGGGGGCCTTGGCTTTACCGCCCGGGCCGCGAGGATGGTAACTCTATAAATTGCCCTCCAATCCTAAGCTACGGTGCGCGGTGATGGGATGCGTGGTTGGGGGGGAGGCCCCAATCCCAAGCGGCCAACTCCGGGGTACCTGCCGACCCCCCGGAGTATTTAGGCCTGCCCGGGTATGGCGGCTCTGCCCGGGTCGACTTACTTTCCGACCTACGCGTGGGAACAGAATGAGTAATATTCCAAAAAAGAAAAAAGGGGGAGGGGGGTCGGAGCGTGTGGCGCGAAGTGTGGCGACGGAGGGGGCACTCGTGCCCCACCCGGCGCCGTTCGAGGAGGGGGACGAGACGGCGTCGGTCTCGTCCCTGGCGTCCGCGACCAGCGCCGCGGGCGTAAAGAGGCGCAGGACGGTGGAGGGGCGGAGGACGGAGGAAGCTCCGTCCACGTCCGCTGCTCCACCGTTGCTCACGGTGAGCGACGGGGAGGAGGACCTCAGGGACGAGGATACGGCCCATGTATCGGCCCGTATTGCCTCGTCCCTGAGGTCTATTGAGAAGGTGGCCGCCACCTCGCGGGGGCTGACTACAGCCTCCGCGAGGTCGGTTGGCCAGGCCGCGACGGAGGCGCGGAGGGCTCTCCAGGAGCTGGGACGACGTGTCCCAGCTGCCTTGGAGTACACGAACGCCCAATTGAGGCAGCGTGTGGAGGCTCTGAAAGACGAGCTTGCGTGCTCGCGGAGGGAGACGGACGCCCTTAGGAGGCGCCCTCATCCGGGGCCGACGGGCGACTGCACGTGTGGGAGGGGGAAGGCGGGAGCTCCCCCCACACCAGCGACGTCCATGAGGAGCATCGAGCTCCTCATGGACGCCAAGATGGCGGCCATGATGGCCGTCATCCGCGGCGAAATCCGGGCGGCGCTTCGCCCCAAGGGCGGAGCGCCGGCGGGACCGAGGACCGGGCCCGGGAAACAACCGGGGGGCGGGGGACCGCAGGGGGGGACCATCGCGGTTCCGGGCCCTGCGGCAAAGACGAAGGGCAAGGGTGCCGTGGTGGGGGCGACGGCGGGGGCACAAATGCCTCCGCCGCCGCCCCCATCCGGTCCCTTGTGGACCGAGGTCCTGGGCCGAAGGGCGGGAAGGACGGCGAGGAGGGCGGCCCGGGTGCCGCCGCCTCCCCCGCCGGTTGCCCCGAAGAGGGACGGAAAGGCGGGGAGGGCGAAGCCCCGTCTGGGACGCCCCCCTTCAACGGCAGCAGTCATGCTGACCGTCCCGGAGGGGGGGGCGTCTCCTACGGGGAGGTGATGGCAGCGGCCAAGGAAAAGATATCCTTGGCCGCACTCGCCATCGAGTCGGTCCGCCCGAGATGGGCGGTGACGGGGGCGCTCATGCTGCGCGTGAGCGGCCCCGACAACGCAGCCAGGGCGGACCGACTGGCCGAAAAGCTGGGCGAGGCCTTGGCACCCCGGGGTGTCAGGGTCGCCCGGCCCACAAAGAGCGCGGAGCTGCGCGTTTGTGGGCTGGACGACTCGGTCACCCGGGAGGAGGTGGCCAGGGCGCTGGCCCAGGCCGGTGGCTGCTCTGAGGGGGACATCCGGACCGGGGAGGTCCGGCGGTCCTCCACCGGCCTGGGAGCGGTGTGGGCACGGTGCCCTCTTCCGGCTGCCCGGAAGTTAGAAGCAGTCGGGAGGATCGTGGTGGGGTGGGTGTCGGCGAGGATCGAGGTCCTCGCCCAACGCCCACTCCAGTGCTACCGCTGTCTGGAGACGGGCCATGTCAGGCAGCGGTGAACCTCCGCGGTGGACCGCAGCGGTACTTGTTACCGCTGCGGTGCCGAAGGCCACCGCGCGAGCCACTGCGCGGCGGCCCCCAAGTGCCCGCTGTGTGCGGACATGGGGAGACCAGCCGCGCACCGAATGGGGGGGAAGCAATGTACCCCCCCATCCCGACGAGGGCAGAGGAGAGGGGCGCCGGGGCCGCTCCCGGCGCCGGTGAGAGCGGCCCCAGCTGCGAGCGCCGCGGCGCCCGCGGACCTGGCCGCGACCGACGCGACGGTCGCAAGGAAGAGGTCGGAGGCGGCGACGGCGTTGGTGTCCGCGATGGAGGTGGACATCGGCCCCGCCGCCGTCCTCACGGAGGTGCCACCAGGAGGCGGTGAGGAGGCCATCAAATAATGGCTCCCCGCCTCCTCCTGCAGGCCAACCTCAACCACTGCCGTGCAGCGCAGGACCTGATGTGTCAGACGCTGGCGGAGTGGGGGGGTGGTCTGGCAGTCGCCGCCGAGCCGTACCGCGTCCCCGACCATCCGCATTGGATGGGGGATGCGGCCGGCTTGGTGGCGGCTGTGTGGCAGGGCGGTGACGGGTCCCCTCCGTTCTCCTTACTGGAGAACGGGGCGGGATTCGTCGCCGTCCAGTGGGGGGGAGTCGCCGTGGTGGGGTGCTACGTTTCGCCCAACTGCGGCCTTGCTGCCTTCGAGCAGTACTTGGCCGGGGTGGGGGCGTGCCTCACAAGGATTGCGCCCCGGCCGATGCTGGTCCTGGGGGACTTCAATGCCTGGTCTGTGGCATGGGGGTCCCCCAGGACCAATCGGAGGGGCGAGGCTCTGGGCGACTGGGCGGCGGGCTTCGACCTCCGGTTGATTAACCGGGGGTCGGAGCTGACGTGCGTGCGGCGCGGGGGAGGGTCCATAGTGGATTTGACGTTTGGATCCCCCGGCGCCGCGCGTATGGTGTCCGGGTGGGACGTGGTGGTGGGGGAGGAGACATTATCGGACCACCGGTATATCCGCGTGGTCTTGACCTCCCCCGAGGCCGCCGCGGCCCCGCACCGACACCTCCGCCCGGGAGCGGGTAGCGCCCCACCACCACCACGCAGATGGGCGCTTCGGCGCCTTGACAAGGACGTCCTGGTGGCAGCCGCTCTGGCCGAAACCTGGCCTCGACGGGAGACCAGGCTGCCCGACCTGGAGGGGGCCGTGGCTCGGCTCGGGAGCGCCGTCGCGCGCATTTGCGACGCGGCGATGCCCCGGGCCGGGCCGCGGTCTCCTCGTCGGGCGGTGTACTGGTGGTCGGGCGAAATCGGGGAATTGCGGACAGCATGCGTCCGGGCCCGACGCCAGTACACCCGCGCGCGTCGTCGGGCCGGACGGAACGGCGACGACGGCGCGCGGGCTAGGGCGGCGGAACTGTACGAGTCCTATCGCGCGGGAAAGAGGGCTCTGCAGGTCGCCATCAAACGGGCCAAGGCCCAGAGCTGGAAGGAGCTCCTCGAGACCCTCGAGCGGGATCCATGGGGGCGCCCATACCGGATAGTTCTGAATAAACTCCGGCCATGGGCGCCCCCGATCACCGAGGGTCTCGACCCCCAGCTCTTGAGGGACGTGGTCGACACGCTCTTCCCGATCGTGGGGGAGAGCGGGCCACGTCCCTCTGCGGACCCGACCACCTGGTCCGCGGAGCTGGGGGTCTCGGCTGGGGAGCTAGCCGCGGCCATCCGAAGACTCGGGGCGAAGGATACTGCCCCGGGTCCTTCGGGAGTGCCCGGCCGAGTCTTGGTCATGGCCGCGGACGTCCTGGGTGACGGCCTCCGGGAGCTATTCGACCGCTGCCTGGAGGCCGGGCGATTCCCCTCCGCATGGAAGGTGGCCCGAATGGTCCTCCTCCGGAAAGAGGGTAGGCCCGCGGACTCTCCGTCAGCGTACCGGCCGATTTGCCTGCTCGACGATGTGGGCAAGCTCCTAGAAAGAGTCGTGGCGGCCCGCATCGTCGGGCACCTGTCGCGGGGTGGGCCCGGGCTGGCGGAGTGCCAGTTCGGGTTCCGGGAGGGCCGGTCGACGATCGACGCGATTCGACGCGTCCGGTCCCTCTCGGCCTCGGCGGTCTCCCGGGGTGGGGTGGCATTGGCGGTGTCCTTGGACATCGCCAATGCGTTTAACACCCTACCCTGGGCGGCGATTAGGCGGGGGCTTGAGGAACATCGAGTCCCCGCCTACCTTAGGGCAGTCGTCGAGGACTACCTCCGCGACAGGTGGATCGAGTATCCGGGCCGGTGCGGGACGGAGAGAAGAGCGGTGTACTCCGGGGTTCCGCAGGGGTCGGTGTTAGGACCCCTGCTGTGGAACCTCGGGTACGACACCGTCCTGCGGGCCGAAGACCTCCCCGACGGCGTCAGTCTGACATGTTACGCGGACGACACCTTGTTGTTGGCCGTCGGGGGGGACTGGAGGGGGGCTGTACGGGCCGCCGAGGACGGTGTCCGGCGCGTCGTCTCCCGGATCAGGGGGATCGGTTTGGAGGTGGCTCTCCACAAAACCGAGGTACTCGGGATGTATAGACCCCGGGGAGAGCCGCCTCCCCCCCTGATCCGGGTGGGTGAGACAGACGTCGAGGTGAGGTCTCAGATGAAATATCTGGGACTTCACCTCGACAGCCACTGGCGCTTCGAGGGCCATTTCCGGGCCCTGGCCCCGCGGTTGGAGAGGATAGTTGGCGCTTTGGGCCGTATCCTCCCCAACCTGCGGGGCCCGAGTGACCTGGTTCGCCGCCTCTACGCGGGAATGGTCCACTCGGTGGCCCTATACGGGGCCCCCGTTTGGGCGGGCGACCTGGCCGCCTCCCGGCGCAGCAAGGTGTTGCTGCGCCGGGTTCAAAGGCGGCTTGCATTGCGGATCGCCCGGGGGTACCGGACCGTTTCGTATGAGGCGGCGAGCGTCCTGTCAGGGCTACCCCCGGCGGACTTGATCGCGGGCGCGCATGCGGCTTTCTACGAGGGCCGCATGCGCGCCCGCGAGGATGGGGTGGTCCTGGCGGGATGCGAGGTGGAGGCCCTGAGGCGCCAGGCCCGGGAGTCCATGCTGCAGCTTTGGCAGCAGCGGCTGGCCGAGCCGTTGTTCGGCCAGAGGACTGTCCGGGCTATCCGGCCGGTCCTGTTTGAGTGGCTGGTTAGGCGCTTCGGCTCACTCACCTACCGGTTGGTGCAGGTGCTGTCCGGGCACGGATGCTTCGGTCAGTACCTGTGCCGGATCGGTGTGGAAGAGGCGGCGCGCTGCTGGCACTGTCCAGCGGACGAGGACACGGCGCAACACACCCTCGAGGTGTGTCCGGCCTGGGGGGTGGAGCGCCGTGTCCTCACGGCCGTGATTGGGGCGGACCTATCGCTGCCGGGCGTGGTACAGGCCATGCTCGGCAGCGAGACGAAGTGGCGGGCCGTGGCCTCCTTCTGCGAGGAGGTAATCTCGCGGAAGGAGGCCGCGAGCCGCATTCGCGAGAGCGGGAGACCGCGAGCGAGGCCTCGTCCGAGGCCGGGGGCGGGTGGGCCTCCGGAAGGGCTGGGGAGGCCACCCTGAGAGCGGCGGGCGGGGGTGCGTAGCCCTTGAGGCTCGTGCAACCGCCCGTCGTCTGAGGGGTGGGAGGAATAAGGGACGGCGACGCTCTCGAGGGCGGAGAGGCCAGAGCCGCCCTCGGGAGCGTACGAGCCGGGGTGCGGCCGCGCCGACGGCACGGTCCCAGGGCCGTGCCTCCGGCGCGGCTATGGGGGCCGTGGGCGGTCGCGAGTGTGGGACTCGCGGCCGCCCTCGGGCGGCCCCCGGGAGTGGGACGTCGGAGCAGTGTGGCCCTGCTCCGACGTCGGGCGCCAGAGCGCCGAGGAGAAAACAGGGAAGGGAGGGTGAAGTACCCCCTCCCTTCCCTGGAACGGGAGGACACGGGCGCGAGAGCCCTGCACGGGGGAGCACCTGATGTTATGATGTCTTCGGTCCCAGGTGCTCCCCCTGCATAGTGCGAGGATGGCCACCGTGGTGGGTTTTAGTGGGTAGGTCCCGCGCCCGATGGGTTTCCTTCCGGGCGCGGGGAATCCCACACTCCCCCCGCCCCTCCCCAGGCGGCGGGGGGGTCTTTCGAAGATTTCCCCCACGTTAATAAAAAAAAAAAAAAAAAAAAAAAAACGTATAATGTATAACGTATAACGTATAACGTATAACGTATAACGTATAACGTATAACGTGTAACGTATAACGTGTAACGTATAACGTATAACGTGTAACGTATAACGTATAACGTTTAACGTATAACGTATAACGTATAACGTATAACGTATAAGGTATAACGTATAACGTATAACGTGTAACGTATAACGTATATCGTGTGACGTATAACGTGTAACGTATAACGTATGACGTATAACGTGTATCGTGTAAGCTATGACGTATAGCGTATAACGTATAACGTATAACGTATAACGTATAACGTGTAACGTATAACGTATAACGTATAACGTATAACGTATAACGTATAACGTATAACGTATAACGTATAACGTATAACGTATAACGTGTAACGTATAACGTATAACGTATAACGTATAACGTATAACGTATAACGTGTAACGTATAACGTATAACGTATAACGTATAACGTATAACGTATAACGTATAACGTATAACGTATAACGTATAACGTATAACGTATAACGTATAACGTGTAACGTATAACGTATAACGTGTAACGTATAACGTGTAACGTATAACGTATAACGTGTGACGTATAACGTGTAACGTATAACGTGTAACGTATAACGTGTAACGTATAACGTGTAACGTATAACGTGTAACGTATAACGTGTAACGTATAACGTGTAACGTATAACGTATAACGTATAACGTATAACGTATAACGTATAACGTATAACGTATAACGTATAACGTATAACGTGTAACGTATAACGTATAACGTGTGACGTATAACGTATAACGTTTAACGTATAACGTATAACGTATAACGTATAACGTATAAGGTATAACGTATAACGTGTAACGTATAACGTATAACGTGTGACGTATAACGTGTAACGTATAACGTATGACGCATAACGTGTATCGTGTAAGCTATGACGTATTACGTATAACGTATAACGTATAACGTATAACGTATAACGTGTAACGTATAACGTATAACGTGTAACGCATAACGTATAACGTTTAACGTATAACGTATAACGTATAACGTTTAACGTATAACGTATAACGTATAACGTATAACGTATAAGGTATAACGTATAACGTGTAACGTATAACGTATAACGTATAACGTATAACGTATAACGTATAACGTATAACGTATAACGTGTAACGTATAACGTATAACGTGTAACGTATAACGTATAACGTTTAACGTATAACGTATAACGTATAACGTATAACGTATAACGTATAAGGTATAACGTATAACGTGTAACGTATAACGTGAAACGTATAACGTGTAACGTATAACGTATAACGTATAACCTATAACGTATAACGTATAATGTATAACGTATAACGTATAACGTATAACGTATAACGTATAACGTGTAACGTATAACGTGTAACGTATAACGTATAACGTGTAACGTATAACGTATAACGTTTAACGTATAACGTATAACGTATAACGTATAACGTATAAGGTATAACGTATAACGTATAACGTGTAACGTATAACGTATATCGTGTGACGTATAACGTGTAACGTATAACGTATGACGTATAACGTGTATCGTGTAAGCTATGACGTATAACGTATAACGTATAACGTATAACGTATAACGTATAACGTGTAACGTATAACGTATAACGTATAACGTATAACGTATAACGTATAACGTATAACGTATAACGTATAACGTATAACGTATAACGTGTAACGTATAACGTATAACGTATAACGTATAACGTGTAACGTATAACGTATAACGTGTGACGTATAACGTGTGACGTATAACGTATAACGTGTAACGTATAACGTATAACGTATTACGTATAACGTATAACGTATAACGTATTACGTACAACGTATGACGTATAACGTATAACGTGTAACGTATAACGTATAACGTATAACGTATAACGTGTAACGTATAACGTATAACGTGTGACGTATAACGTGTGACGTATAACGTATAACGTGTAACGTATAACGTATAACGTATTACGTATAACGTATAACGTATAACGTATTACGTACAACGTATAACGTATAACGTATAACGTATAACGTATAACGTATAACGAATAACGTATAACGTGTAACGTATAACGTATAACGTATAACGTATAACGTATAACGTATAACGTATAACGTATAACGTATAACTTATAACGTGTAACGTATAACGTGTAACGTATAACGTGTAACGTATAACGTATAACGTATAACGTATAACGTGTGACGTATAACGTATTACGTGTGACGTATAACTTATAACGTGTAACGTATAACGTATAACGTATAACGTGTGACGTATAACGTGTAACGTATAACGTATAACGTATAACGTATAACGTATAACGTATAACGTATAACGTATAACGTGTAACGTATAACGTATAACGTGTGACGTATAACGTGTAACGTATAACGTATGACGTATAACGTGTATCGTGTAAGCTATGACGTATAACGTATAACGTATAACGTATAACGTTTAACGTATAACGTATAACGTATAACGTATAACGTGTAAGGTATAACGTATAACGTGTGACGTATAACGTGTAACGTATAACGTATGACGTATAACGTGTATCGTGTAAGCTATGACGTATAACGTATAACGTATAACGTATAACGTATAACGTGTAACGTATAACGTATAACGTGTAACGTATAACGTATAACGTATAACGTATAACGTATAACGTATAACGTATAACGTATAACGTATAACGTATAACGTATAACGTGTAACGTATAACGTATAACGTATAACGTATAACGTGTAACGTATAACGTATAACGTGAGACGTATAACGTGTGACGTATAACGTATAACGTGTAACGTATAACGTATAACGTATTACGTATAACGTATAACGTATAACGTATTACGTACAACGTATGACGTATAACGTATAACGTGTGTCGTATAACGTATAACGTGTAACGTATAACGTATAACGTATAACGTATAACGTATAACGTATAACGCATAACGTATAACTTATAACGTGTAACGTATAACGTGTAACGTATAACGTGTAACGTATAACGTATAACGTATAACGTATAACGTATAACGTATAACGTATAACGTATAACGTATAACGTATAACGTATAACGTATTACGTATAACGTATAACGTATAACGTATTACGTACAACGTATGACGTATAACGTATAACGTGTGACGTATAACGTATAACGTATAACGTATAACGTATAACGTATAACGTATAACGTATAACGTATAACGTATAACGTATAACGTGTGACGTATAACGTATTACGTGTGACGTATAACTTATAACGTGTAACGTATAACGTATAACGTATAACGTGTAACGTATAACGTATAACGTGTAACGTATAACGTATAACGTTTAACGTATAACGTATAACGTATAACGTATAACGTATAACGTATAAGGTATAACGTATAACGTATAACGTATAACGTGTAACGTATAACGTATAACGTGTAACGTATAACGTATAACGTTTAACGTATAACGTATAACGTATAACGTTTAACGTATAACGTATAACGTATAACGTATAACGTATAAGGTATAACGTATAACGTGTAACGTATAACGTATAACGTATAACGTATAACGTATAACGTATAACGTGTAACGTATAACGTGTAACGTATAACGTATAACGTGTAACGTATAACGTATAACGTTTAACGTATAACGTATAACGTATAACGTATAACGTATAAGGTATAACGTATAACGTATAACGTGTAACGTATAACGTATATCGTGTGACGTATAACGTGTAACGTATAACGTATGACGTATAACGTGTATCGTGTAAGCTATGACGTATAACGTATAACGTATAACGTATAACGTATAACGTATAACGTGTAACGTATAACGTATAACGTATAACGTATAACGTATAACGTATAACGTATAACGTATAACGTATAACGTATAACGTATAACGTATAACGTGTAACGTATAACGTATAACGTATAACGTATAACGTATAACGTATAACGTGTAACGTATAACGTATAACGTATAACGTATAACGTATAACGTATAACGTATAACGTATAACGTATAACGTATAACGTATAACGTATAACGTATAACGTGTAACGTATAACGTATAACGTATAACGTATAACGTGTAACGTATAACGTATAACGTGTGACGTATAACGTGTAACGTATAACGTGTAACGTATAACGTGTAACGTATAACGTGTAACGTATAACGTGTAACGTATAACGTGTAACGTATAACGTGTAACGTATAACGTATAACGTATAACGTATAACGTATAACGTATAACGTATAACGTATAACGTATAACGTATAACGTGTAACGTATAACGTATAACGTGTGAAGTATAACGTATAACGTTTAACGTATAACGTATAACGTATAACGTATAACGTATAAGGTATAACGTATAACGTGTAACGTATAACGTATAACGTGTGACGTATAACGTGTAACGTAAAACGTATGACGCATAACGTGTATCGTGTAAGCTATGACGTATTACGTATAACGTATAACGTATAACGTATAACGTATAACGTGTAACGTATAACGTATAACGTGTAACGCATAACGTATAACGTTTAACGTATAACGTATAACGTATAACGTTTAACGTATAACGTATAACGTATAACGTATAACGTATAAGGTATAACGTATAACGTGTAACGTATAACGTATAACGTATAACGTATAACGTATAACGTATAACGTATAACGTATAACGTGTAACGTATAACGTATAACGTGTAACGTATAACGTATAACGTTTAACGTATAACGTATAACGTATAACGTATAACGTATAACGTATAAGGTATAACGTATAACGTGTAACGTATAACGTGAAACGTATAACGTGTAACGTATAACGTATAACGTATAACCTATAACGTATAACGTATAATGTATAACGTATAACGTATAACGTATAACGTATAACGTATAACGTGTAACGTATAACGTGTAACGTATAACGTATAACGTGTAACGTATAACGTATAACGTTTAACGTATAACGTATAACGTATAACGTATAACGTATAAGGTATAACGTATAACGTATAACGTGTAACGTATAACGTATATCGTGTGACGTATAACGTGTAACGTATAACGTATGACGTATAACGTGTATCGTGTAAGCTATGACGTATAACGTATAACGTATAACGTATAACGTATAACGTATAACGTGTAACGTATAACGTATAACGTATAACGTATAACGTATAACGTATAACGTGTAACGTATAACGTATAACGTGTGACGTATAACGTGTGACGTATAACGTATAACGTGTAACGTATAACGTATAACGTATTACTTATAACGTATAACGTATAACGTATTACGTACAACGTATGACGTATAACGTATAACGTGTAACGTATAACGTATAACGTATAACGTATAACGTGTAACGTATAACGTATAACGTGTGACGTATAACGTGTGACGTATAACGTATAACGTGTAACGTATAACGTATAACGTATTACGTATAACGTATAACGTATAACGTATTACGTACAACGTATAACGTATAACGTATAACGTATAACGTATAACGTATAACGAATAACGTATAACGTGTAACGTATAACGTATAACGTATAACGTATAACGTATAACGTATAACGTATAACGTATAACGTATAACTTATAACGTGTAACGTATAACGTGTAACGTATAACGTGTAACGTATAACGTATAACGTATAACGTATAACGTATAACGTATAACGTATAACGTATAACGTATAACGTATAACCTATTACGTATAACGTATAACGTATAACGTATTACGTACAACGTATGACGTATAACGTATAACGTGTGACGTATAACGTATAACGTGTATCGTATAACGTATAACGTATAACGTATAACGTATAACGTATAACGTATAACGTATAACTTATAACGTATAACGTATAACGTTTAACGTATAACGCATAACGTATAACGTACAACGTGTAACGAAGAACGTATAACGAATAACGTAAAACGAATAACGTATTACATATTACGTATAACGTATAACATATATCGTATAACGTATAACGTGTAACGTATAACCTATAACGTATAACGTATAACGTATAACGTATAACGTATAACTTATAACGTGTAACGTATAACGTGTAACGTATAACGTGTAACGTATAACGTATAACGTATAACGTATAACGTATAACGAATAACGTATAACGTGTAACGTATAACGAATAACGTATAACGTACAACGTGTAACGTATAACGTATAACGTGTGACGTATAACGTGTAACGTATAACGTATGACGTATAACGTATAACGTATAACGTATAACGTGTGACGTATAACGTGTAACGTATAACGTATAACGTATAACGTATAACGTATAACGTATAACGTATAACGTATAACGTATAACGTATAACGTATAACGTATAACGTATAACGTATAACGTTTAACGTATAACGTATAACGTATAACGTATAACGTATAAGGTATAACGTATAACGTATAACGTGTAACGTATAACGTATATCGTGTGACGTATAACGTGTAACGTATAACGTATGACGTATAACGTGTATCGTGTAAGCTATGACGTATAACGTATAACGTATAACGTATAACGTATAACGTATAACGTGTAACGTATAACGTATAACGTATAACGTATAACGTGTAACGTATAACGTATAACGTGTGACGTATAACGTGTGACGTATAACGTATAACGTGTAACGTATAACGTATAACGTATAACGTATAACGTGTGACGTATAACGTGTAACGTATAACGTATGACGTATAACGTATAACGTATAACGTATAACGTGTGACGTATAACGTGTAACGTATAACGTATAACGTATAACGTATAACGTATAACGTGTAACGTATAACGTATAACGTATAACGTATAACGTGTAACGTATAACTTATAACGTATAACGTATAACGTTTAACGTATAACGCATAACGTATAACGTACAACGTGTAACGAAGAACGTATAACGAATAACGTAAAACGAATAACGTATTACATATTACGTATAACGTATAACATATATCGTATAACGTATAACGTGTAACGTATAACCTATAACGTATAACGTATAACGTATAACGTATAACGTATAACTTATAACGTGTAACGTATAACGTGTAACGTATAACGTGTAACGTATAACGTATAACGTATAACGTATAACGTATAACGAATAACGTATAACGTGTAACGTATAACGAATAACGTATAACGTACAACGTGTAACGTATAACGTATAACGTGTGACGTATAACGTGTAACGTATAACGTATGACGTATAACGTATAACGTATAACGTATAACGTGTGACGTATAACGTGTAACGTATAACGTATAACGTATAACGTATAACGTATAACGTATAACGTATAACGTATAACGTATAACGTATAACGTATAACGTATAACGTATAACGTATAACGTTTAACGTATAACGTATAACGTATAACGTATAACGTATAAGGTATAACGTATAACGTATAACGTGTAACGTATAACGTATATCGTGTGACGTATAACGTGTAACGTATAACGTATGACGTATAACGTGTATCGTGTAAGCTATGACGTATAACGTATAACGTATAACGTATAACGTATAACGTATAACGTGTAACGTATAACGTATAACGTATAACGTATAACGTGTAACGTATAACGTATAACGTGTGACGTATAACGTGTGACGTATAACGTATAACGTGTAACGTATAACGTATAACGTATAACGTATAACGTGTGACGTATAACGTGTAACGTATAACGTATGACGTATAACGTATAACGTATAACGTATAACGTGTGACGTATAACGTGTAACGTATAACGTATAACGTATAACGTATAACGTATAACGTGTAACGTATAACGTATAACGTATAACGTGTAACGTATAACCTATAACGTATAACGTATAACGTATAACGTATAACGTATAACTTATAACGTGTAACGTATAACGTGTAACGTATAACGTGTAACGTATAACGTATAACGTATAACGTATAACGTATAACGAATAACGTATAACGTGTAACGTATAACGCATAACGTATAACGTACAACGTGTAACGAAGAACGTATAACGAATAACGTAAAACGAATAACGTATTACATATTACGTATAACGTATAACATATATCGTATAACGTATAACGTGTAACGTATAACCTATAACGTATAACGTATAACGTATAACGTATAACGTATAACTTATAACGTGTAACGTATAACGTGTAACGTATAACGTGTAACGTATAACGTATAACGTATAACGTATAACGTATAACGAATAACGTATAACGTGTAACGTATAACGAATAACGTATAACGTACAACGTGTAACGTATAACGTATAACGTGTGACGTATAACGTGTAACGTATAACGTATGACGTATAACGTATAACGTATAACGTATAACGTGTGACGTATAACGTGTAACGTATAACGTATAACGTATAACGTATAACGTATAACGTATAACGTATAACGTATAACGTATAACGTATAACGTATAACGTATAACGTATAACGTATAACGTTTAACGTATAACGTATAACGTATAACGTATAACGTATAAGGTATAACGTATAACGTATAACGTGTAACGTATAACGTATATCGTGTGACGTATAACGTGTAACGTATAACGTATGACGTATAACGTGTATCGTGTAAGCTATGACGTATAACGTATAACGTATAACGTATAACGTATAACGTATAACGTGTAACGTATAACGTATAACGTATAACGTATAACGTGTAACGTATAACGTATAACGTGTGACGTATAACGTGTGACGTATAACGTATAACGTGTAACGTATAACGTATAACGTATAACGTATAACGTGTGACGTATAACGTGTAACGTATAACGTATGACGTATAACGTATAACGTATAACGTATAACGTGTGACGTATAACGTGTAACGTATAACGTATAACGTATAACGTATAACGTATAACGTGTAACGTATAACGTATAACGTATAACGTATAACGTGTAACGTATAACGTATAACGTGTGACGTATAACGTGTGACGTATAACGTATAACGTGTAACGTATAACGTATAACGTATTACGTATAACGTATAACGTATAACGTATTACGTACAACGTATGACGTATAACGTATAACGTATGACGTATAACGTGTATCGTGTAAGCTATGACGTATAACGTATAACGTATAACGTATAACGTATAACGTATAACGTGTAACGTATAACGTATAACGTATAACGTATAACGTATAACGTATAACGTTTAACGTATAACGTATAACGTATAACGTATAACGTATAAGGTATAACGTATAACGTATAACGTATAACGTATAACGTATAACGTATAACGTATAACGTATAACGTATAACGTATAACGTATAACGTTTAACGTATAACGTATAACGTATAACGTATAACGTATAAGGTATAACGTATAACGTATAACGTGTAACGTATAACGTATATCGTGTGACGTATAACGTGTAACGTATAACGTATGACGTATAACGTGTATCGTGTAAGCTATGACGTATAACGTATAACGTATAACGTATAACGTATAACGTATAACGTGTAACGTATAACGTATAACGTATAACGTATAACGTATAACGTATAACGTATAACGTATAACGTATAACGTATAACGTATAACGTGTAACGTATAACGTATAACGTATAACGTATAACGTGTAACGTATAACGTATAACGTGTGACGTATAACGTGTGACGTATAACGTATAACGTGTAACGTATAACGTATAACGTATTACGTATAACGTATAACGTATAATGTATTACGTACAACGTATGACGTATAACGTATAACGTGTGACGTATAACGTATAACGTATAACGTGTAACGTATAACGTATAACGTATAACGTATAACGTATAACGTATAACATATAACGTATAACGTGTAACGTATAAAGTATAACGTACGACGTATAACGTGTAACGTATAACGTATGACGTATAACGTATAACGTATAACGTATAACGTGTGACGTATAACGTGTAACGTATAACGTATGACGTATGACGTGTATCGTGTAAGCTGTGACGTATAATGTGTAACGTATTACGTATAACGTATAACGTATAATGTATAACGTATAACGTATAACGTATAACGTATAACGTATAACGTATAACGTATAACGTATAACGTATAACGTATAACGTATAACGTATAACGTGTGACGTATAACGTATTACGTGTGACGTATAACTTATAACGTGTAACGTATAACGTATAACGTATAACGTGTGACGTATAACGTGTAACGTATAACGTATAACGTATAACGTATAACGTATAACGTATAACGTGTGACGTATAACGTATTACGTGTGACGTATAACTTATAACGTGTAACGTATAACGTATAACGTATAACGTGTGACGTATAACGTGTAACGTATAACGTATAACGTATAACGTATAACGTATAACGTATAACGTATAACGTATAACGTATAACGTATAACGTATAACGTGTAACGTATAACGTATAACGTGTGACGTATAACGTGTAACGTATAACGTATGACGTATAACGTGTATCGTGTAAGCTATGACGTATAACGTATAACGTATAACGTATAACGTTTAACGTATAACGTATAACGTATAACGTATAACGTGTAAGGTATAACGTATAACGTGTGACGTATAACGTGTAACGTATAACGTATGACGTATAACGTGTATCGTGTAAGCTATGACGTATAACGTATAACGTATAACGTATAACGTATAACGTGTAACGTATAACGTATAACGTGTAACGTATAACGTATAACGTATAACGTATAACGTATAACGTATAACGTATAACGTATAACGTATAACGTATAACGTATAACGTGTAACGTATAACGTATAACGTATAACGTATAACGTGTAACGTATAACGTATAACGTGAGACGTATAACGTGTGACGTATAACGTATAACGTGTAACGTATAACGTATAACGTATTACGTATAACGTATAACGTATAACGTATTACGTACAACGTATGACGTATAACGTATAACGTGTGTCGTATAACGTATAACGTGTAACGTATAACGTATAACGTATAACGTATAACGTATAACGTATAACGCATAACGTATAACTTATAACGTGTAACGTATAACGTGTAACGTATAACGTGTAACGTATAACGTATAACGTATAACGTATAACGTATAACGTATAACGTATAACGTATAACGTATAACGTATAACGTATAACGTATTACGTATAACGTATAACGTATAACGTATTACGTACAACGTATGACGTATAACGTATAACGTGTGACGTATAACGTATAACGTATAACGTATAACGTATAACGTATAACGTATAACGTATAACGTATAACGTATAACGTGTGACGTATAACGTATTACGTGTGACGTATAACTTATAACGTGTAACGTATAACGTATAACGTATAACGTGTGACGTATAACGTGTAACGTATAACGTATAACGTATAACGTATAACGTATAACGTATAACGTGTGACGTATAACGTATTACGTGTGACGTATAACTTATAACGTGTAACGTATAACGTATAACGCATAACGTATAACGTACAACGTGTAACGAAGAACGTATAACGAATAACGTAAAACGAATAACGTATTACATATTACGTATAACGTATAACATATATCGTATAACGTATAACGTGTAACGTATAACCTATAACGTATAACGTATAACGTATAACGTATAACGTATAACGTATAACGTATAACGTGTAACGTATAACGTATAACGTGTGACGTATAACGTAAAACGTGTAACGTATAACGTATAACGTATAACGTATAACGTATAACGTATAACGTATAACGTATAACGTATAACGAATAACGTATAACGTGTAACGTATAACGAATAACGTATAACGTACAACGTGTAACGTATAACGTATAACGTGTGACGTATAACGTGTAACGTATAACGTATGACGTATAACGTATAACGTATAACGTATAACGTGTGACGTATAACGTGTAACGTATAACGTATAACGTATAACGTATAACGTATAACGTATAACGTATAACGTATAACGTATAACGTATAACGTATAACGTGTAACGAATAACGTATTACGTGTGACGTATAACGTATAACGTGTAACGTATAACGTATAACGTATAACGTATAACGTATAACGTATAACTTATGACGTATAACGTATAACGTTTAACGTATAACGTATAACGTATAACGTATAACATATAACGTATAACGTGTAACGTATAAAGTATAACGTACGACGTATAACGTGTAACGTATAACGTATGACGTATAACGTATAACGTATAACGTATAACGTGTGACGTATAACGTGTAACGTATAACGTATGACGTATGACGTGTATCGTGTAAGCTGTGACGTATAATGTGTAACGTATTACGTATAACGTATAACGTATAATGTATAACGTATAACGTATAACGTATAACGTATAACGTATAACGTATAACGTATAACGTATAACGTATAACGTATAACGTATAACGTATAACGTGTGACGTATAACGTATTACGTGTGACGTATAACTTATAACGTGTAACGTATAACGTATAACGTATAACGTGTGACGTATAACGTGTAACGTATAACGTATAACGTATAACGTATAACGTATAACGTATAACGTATAACGTATAACGTATAACGTATAACGTATAACGTATAACGTGTAACGTATAACGTATAACGTGTGACGTATAACGTGTAACGTATAACGTATGACGTATAACGTGTATCGTGTAAGCTATGACGTATAACGTATAACGTATAACGTATAACGTTTAACGTATAACGTATAACGTATAACGTATAACGTGTAAGGTATAACGTATAACGTGTGACGTATAACGTGTAACGTATAACGTATGACGTATAACGTGTATCGTGTAAGCTATGACGTATAACGTATAACGTATAACGTATAACGTATAACGTGTAACGTATAACGTATAACGTGTAACGTATAACGTATAACGTATAACGTATAACGTATAACGTATAACGTATAACGTATAACGTATAACGTATAACGTATAACGTATAACGTATAACGTGTAACGTATAACGTATAACGTATAACGTATAACGTGTAACGTATAACGTATAACGTGTGACGTATAACGTGTGACGTATAACGTATAACGTGTAACGTATAACGTATAACGTATTACGTATAACGTATAACGTATAACGTATTACGTACAACGTATGACGTATAACGTATAACGTGTGTCGTATAACGTATAACGTGTAACGTATAACGTATAACGTATAACGTATAACGTATAACGTATAACGCATAACGTATAACTTATAACGTGTAACGTATAACGTGTAACGTATAACGTGTAACGTATAACGTATAACGTATAACGTATAACGTATAACGTATAACGTATAACGTATAACGTATAACGTATAACGTATTACGTATAACGTATAACGTATAACGTATTACGTACAACGTATGACGTATAACGTATAACGTGTGACGCATAACGTATAACGTATAACGTATAACGTATAACCTATAACGTATAACGTATAATGTATAACGTATAACGTATAACGTATAACGTATAACGTATAACGTGTAACGTATAACGTGTAACGTATAACGTATAACGTGTAACGTATAACGTATAACGTTTAACGTATAACGTATAACGTATAACGTATAACGTATAAGGTATAACGTATAACGTATAACGTGTAACGTATAACGTATATCGTGTGACGTATAACGTGTAACGTATAACGTATGACGTATAACGTGTATCGTGTAAGCTATGACGTATAACGTATAACGTATAACGTATAACGTATAACGTATAACGTATAACGTGTAACGTATAACGTATAACGTATAACGTATAACGTATAACGTATAACGTATAACGTATAACGTATAACGTATAACGTATAACGTGTAACGTATAACGTATAACGTATAACGTATAACGTGTAACGTATAACGTATAACGTGTGACGTATAACGTGTGACGTATAACGTATAACGTGTAACGTATAACGTATAACGTATTACGTATAACGTATAACGTATAACGTATTACGTACAACGTATGACGTATAACGTATAACGTGTGACTTATAACGTATAACGTATAACGTGTAACGTATAACGTATAACGTATAACGTATAACGTATAACGTATAACGTATAACGTATAACGTATAACTTATAACGTGTAACGTATAACGTGTAACGTATAACGTGTAACGTATAACGTATAACGTATAACGTATAACGTATAACGTATAACGTATAACGTATAACGTATAACGTATAACGTATAACTTATAACGTATAACGTATAACGTTTAACGTATAACGCATAACGTATAACGTACAACGTATAACGTTTAACGTATAACGCATAACGTATAACGTACAACGTGTAACGAAGAACGTATAACGAATAACGTAAAACGAATAACGTATTACATATTACGTATAACGTATAACATATATCGTATAACGTATAACGTGTAACGTATAACCTATAACGTATAACGTATAACGTATAACGTATAACGTATAACGTATAACGTATAACGTGTAACGTATAACGTATAACGTGTGACGTATAACGTAAAACGTGTAACGTATAACGTATAACGTATAACGTATAACGTATAACGTATAACGTATAACGTATAACGTATAACGAATAACGTATAACGTGTAACGTATAACGAATAACGTATAACGTACAACGTGTAACGTATAACGTATAACGTGTGACGTATAACGTGTAACGTATAACGTATGACGTATAACGTATAACGTATAACGTATAACGTGTGACGTATAACGTGTAACGTATAACGTATAACGTATAACGTATAACGTATAACGTATAACGTATAACGTATAACGTATAACGTATAACGTGTAACGAATAACGTATTACGTGTGACGTATAACGTATAACGTGTAACGTATAACGTGTAACGTATAACGTATAACGTATAACGTATAACTTATGACGTATAACGTATAACATTTAACGTATAACGTATAACGTATAACGTATAACATATAACGTATAACGTGTAACGTATAAAGTATAACGTATGACGTGTAACGTGTAACGTATAACGTATGACGTATAACGTATAACGTATAACGTATAACGTATAACGTGTGACGTATAACGTGTAACGTATAACGTATGACGTATGACGTGTATCGTGTAAGCTGTGACGTATAATGTGTAACGTATTACGTATAACGTATAACGTATAATGTATAACGTATAACGTATAACGTATAACGTATAACGTATAACGTATAACGTATAACGTATAACGTATAACGTATAACGTATAACGTATAACGTATAACGTGTGACGTATAACGTATTACGTGTGACGTATAACTTATGACGTATAACGTATAACGTTTAACGTATAACGTATAACGTATAACGTATAACATATAACGTATAACGTGTAACGTATAAAGTATAACGTATGACGTATAACGTGTAACGTATAACGTATGACGTATAACGTATAACGTATAACGTATAACGTGTGACGTATAACGTGTAACGTATAACGTATGACGTATGACGTGTATCGTGTAAGCTGTGACGTATAATGTGTAACGTATTACGTATAACGTGTAACGTATAACGTATGACGTGTAACGTATAACGTATAACGTATAACGTGTGACGTATAACGTGTAACGTATAACGTATAACGTATAACGTATAACGTATAACGTATAACGTATAACGTATAACGTATAACGTATAACGTATAACGTGTAACGTATAACGTATAACGTGTGACGTATAACGTGTAACGTATAACGTATGACGTATAACGTGTATCGTGTAAGCTATGACGTATAACGTATAACGTATAACGTATAACGTTTAACGTATAACGTATAACGTATAACGTATAACTTATGACGTATAACGTATAACGTTTAACGTATAACGTATAACGTATAACGTATAACATATAACGTATAACGTGTAACGTATAAAGTATAACGTATGACGTATAACGTGTAACGTATAACGTATGACGTATAACGTATAACGTATAACGTATAACGTGTGACGTATAACGTGTAACGTATAACGTATGACGTATGACGTGTATCGTGTAAGCTGTGACGTATAATGTGTAACGTATTACGTATAACGTATAACGTATAATGTATAACGTATAACGTATAACGTATAACGTATAACGTATAACGTATAACGTATAACGTATAACGTATAACGTATAACGTATAACGTATAACGTATAACGTGTGACGTATAACGTATTACGTGTGACGTATAACTTATAACGTGTAACGTATAACGTATAACGTATAACGTGTGACGTATAACGTGTAACGTATAACGTATAACGTATAACGTATAACGTATAACGTATAACGTATAACGTATAACGTATAACGTATAACGTATAACGTATAACGTGTAACGTATAACGTATAACGTGTGACGTATAACGTGTAACGTATAACGTATGACGTATAACGTGTATCGTGTAAGCTATGACGTATAACGTATAACGTATAACGTATAACGTTTAACGTATAACGTATAACGTATAACGTATAACGTGTAATGTATAACGTATAACGTATAACGTGTAACGTATAACGTATAACGTGTGACGTATAACGTGTAACGTATAACGTATGACGTATAACGTGTATCGTGTAAGCTATGACGTATAACGTATAACGTATAACGTATAACGTATAACGTGTAACGTATAACGTATAACGTGTAACGTATAACGTATAACGTATAACGTATAACGTATAACGTATAACGTATAACGTATAACGTATAACGTATAACGTATAACGTATAACGTATAACGTATAACGTATAACGTATAACGTATAACGTATAACGTATTACGTATAACGTATAACGTATAACGTATTACGTACAACGTATGACGTATAACGTATAACGTGTGTCGTATAACGTATAACGTGTAACGTATAACGTATAACGTATAACGTATAACGTATAACGTATAACGTATAACGCATAACGTATAACTTATAACGTGTAACGTATAACGTGTAACGTATAACGTGTAACGTATAACGTATAACGTATAACGTATAACGTATAACGTATAACGTATAACGTATAACGTATAACGTATAACGTATTACGTATAACGTATAACGTATAACGTATTACGTACAACGTATGACGTATAACGTATAACGTGTGACGTATAACGTATAACGTATAACGTATAACGTATAACGTATAACGTATAACGTATAACGTATAACGTATAACTTATAACGTATAACGTATAACGTTTAACGTATAACGCATAACGTATAACGTACAACGTGTAACGAAGAACGTATAACGAATAACGTAAAACGAATAACGTATTACATATTACGTATAACGTATAACATATATCGTATAACGTATAACGTGTAACGTATAACGTATAACGTATAACGTATAACGTATAACGTATAACGTATAACGTGTAACGTATAACGTATAGCGTATAACGTATAACGTGTAACGTATAACGTATAACGTATAACGTATAACGTATAACGTATAACGAATAACGTATAACGTGTAACGTATAACGAATAACGTATAACGTACAACGTGTAACGTATAACGTATAACGTGTGACGTATAACGTGTAACGTATAACGTATGACGTATAACGTATAACGTATAACGTATAACGTATAACGTGTGACGTATAACGTGTAACGTATAACGTATAACGTATAACGTATAACGTATAACGTATAACGTATAACGTATAACGTATAACGTATAACGTGTAACGTATAACGTATTACGTGTGACGTATAACGTATAACGTGTAACGTATAACGTATAACGTATAACGTATAACGTATAACATATAACGTATAACGTATAACGTATAACGTATAACGTATAACGTATAACGTATAACGTATAACGTATAACGTCTAACGTATAACGTATAACGTATAACGTATAACGTATAACGAATAACGTATAACGTGTAACGTATAACGAATAACGTATAACGTACAACGTGTAACGTATAACGTATAACGTATAACGTATAACGTGTAACGTATAACGTATAACGTGTGACGTATAACGTATAACGTTTAACGTATAACGTATAACTTATGACGTATAACGTATAACGTTTAACGTATAACGTATAACGTATAACGTATAACATATAACGTATAACGTGTAACGTATAAAGTATAACGTGTGACGTATAACGTGTAACGTATAACGTATAACGTATAACGTATAACGCACAACGTATAACGTACATCGCATAACGAAGAACGTATAACGAATAACGTAAATGGTATAACGTATTACATATTACGTATAACGTATAACATATAACGTATAACGTGTAACGTATAACGTGTAACGTATAACATGTAACGTATAACGTATAACGTATAACGTATAACGTATAACGTATAACGTATAACGTATAACGAATAACGTATAACGTGTAACGTATAACGAATAACGTATAACGTATAACGTACAACGTGTAACGTATAACGTATAACGTATAACGTATAACGTGTAACGTATAACGTATAACGTGTGACGTATAACGTATAACGTTTAACGTATAACGTATAACGTATAACGTATAACGTATAACGTATAAGGTATAACGTATAACGTGTAACGTATAACGTATAACGTGTGACGTATAACGTGTAACGTATAACGTATGACGCATAACGTGTATCGTGTAAGCTATGACGTATAACGTATAACGTATAACGTATAACGTATAACGTATAACGTGTGACGTATAACGTATAACGTGTAACGTATAACGTATAACGTATAACGTGTAACGTATAACGTATAACGTATAACGTATAACGTATAACGAATAACGTATAACGTGTAACGTATAACGAATAACGTATAACGTACAACGTGTAACGTATAACGTATAACGTGTGACGTATAACGTGTAACGTATAACGTATGACGTATAACGTATAACGTACAACGTATAACGTGTAACGTATAACGTATAACGTATATCGTATTACGTATAACGTATAACCTATAACGTATAACGTATAACGAATAACGTATAACGTATAACGTATAACGTATAACGTATAAGGTATAACGTATAACGTGTAACGTATAACGTATAACGTGTGACGTATAACGTGTAACGTATAACGTATGACGCATAACGTGTATCGTGTAAGCTATGACGTATAACGTATAACGTATAACGTATAACGAATAACGTATAACGTGTAACGTATAACGTATAACGTGTAACGTATAACGTGTAACGTATAACATGTAACGTATAACGTATAACGTATAACGTGTGACGTATAACGTGTAACGTATAACGTATAACGTATAACGTATAACGTATAACGTATAACGTGTTACGTATAACGTGTAACTTACAACGTATGACGTATAACGTATAACGTATAACGTATTACGTATAACGTATAACCTATAACGTATAACGTATAACGAATAACGTATAACGTATAACGTATAACGTATAACGAATAACGTATAACATATAACGTATAACGTATAACGTATAACGTATAACGTATAACGTATAACGTATAACGTATAACGTACAACGTATAACGTGTAACGTATAACGTATAACGTATAACGTATAACTTATGACGTATAACGTATAACGTATAACGTATTCCGTATAACGTATAACGTATAACGTATAACGTATAACGAATAGCGTATAACGTATAACGTATAACTTATAACGTATAACGTGTAACGTATAACGTGTAACGTATAACGTGTAACGTATAACGTGTAACGCCTAACGTGTAACGTATAACGTGTAACGTATCACGTATAACGTATAACGTATAACGCACAACGTATAACGTACAACGCATAACGAAGAACGTATAACGAATAACGTAAATGTTATAACGTATTACATATTACGTATAACGTATAACATATTACGTATAACGTATAACGTATAACGTATAACGTATAACGTATAACGTATAACGTATAACGTATAACGTATAACGTATAACGTATAACGTATAACGTATAACGTATAACGTATAACGTATAACGTGTAACGTATAACGTATTACGTGTGACGTATAACGTATAACGTGTTACGTATAACGTGTAACGTACAACGTATGACGTATAACGTATAACGTATAACGTATTACGTATAACGTATAACCTATAACGTATAACGTATAACGTATAACGTATAACGTATAACGTATAACGTATAACGTATAACGTCTAACGTATAACGTATAACGTGTGACGTATAACGTGTAACGTATAACGTCTAACGTATAACGTATAACGTGTGACGTATAACGTGTAACGTGTAACGTGTAACGTATAACGTGTAACGTATAACGTATAACGTATAACGTATAACCTATAACGTATAACGTGTGACGTATAACGTGTAACGTATAACGTATGACGTATGACGTGTATCGTGTAAGCTGTGACGTATAACGTGTAACGTATTACGTATAACGTATAACGTATAACGTATAACGTATAACGTATAACGTATAACGTATAACGTATAACGTATAACGTATAACGTATAGCGTATAACGTATAACGTGTAACGTATAACGTATTACGTGTGACGTATAACGTATAACGTGTTACGTATAACGTGTAACGTACAACGTATGACGTATAACGTATAACGTATAAAGTATTACGTATAACGTATAACCTATAACGTATAACGTATAACGAATAACGTATAACGTATAACGTATAACGTATAACGTATAACGTATAACGTATAACGTATAACGTGTGACGTATAACGTATAACGTATAACGTATAACGTATAACGTGTAACGTATAACGTGTAACGTATAACGTACAACGTGTGACGTATAACGTGTAACGTATAACGTATGACGTATAACGTGTATCGTGTAAGCTGCGACGTATAACGTGTAACGTATTACGTATAACGTATAACGCATAACGTATAACGTATAACGTATAACGTATAACGTATAACGTATAACGTATAACGTATAACGTATAACGTATAACGTGTAACGTAAAACGTATTACGTGTGACGTATAACGTATAACGTGTTACGTGTAACGTATAACGTATAAAGTATTATATAACGTATAACGTATAACGTATAACGTATAACGTATAACGTATAACCTATAACGTATAACGTATAACGTATAACGTATAACGTATAACGTATAACGTATAACGTATAACGTATAACGTATAACGTATAACGTATAACGTATAACGTCTAACGTATAACGTATAACGTGTGACGTATAACGTGTAACGTGTAACGTATAACGTGTAACGTATAACGTATAACGTGTAACGTATAACGTGTAACGTATAACGTGTAACGTATAACGTGTAACGTATAACGTGTAACGTATAACGTGTAACGTATCACGTATAACGTATAACGTATAACGCACAACGTATAACGTACAACGCATAACGAAGAACGTATAACGAATAACGTAAATGGTATAACGTATTACATATTACGTATAGCGTATGACATATAACGTATAACGTGTAACGTATAACGTATAACGTATAACGTATAACGTATAACGTATAACGTATAACGTATAACGTGTAACATATAACGTATAACGTATAACGTATAACGTATAACTAATAACGTATAACGTATAACGTATAACGTGTAACGTATAACGTATAACGTATAACGTATAACGTATAACGTATAACGTATAACGTATAACGTATAACGTATAACGTATAACGTATAACGTATAACGTATAACGTGTAACGTATAACGTATTACGTGTGACGTATAACGTATAACGTGTTACGTGTAACGTATAACGTATAAAGTATTATATAACGTATAACGTATAACGTATAACGTATAACGTATAACGTATAACGTATAA